>NC_056526.1:142877163-142893243 GCF_019175285.1 Sceloporus undulatus | reverse complement strand
CCCGCTTTAACTCTTGTCTGGCTCTTTGCTATGGAATTCTGGGAGTTTTTTGCTTGCTTTTGTGTGGTGCTCCAAACAGAGGAGCTTTTGTGGGTTCCCTCCTGGAGGGAAGGAGGAGAAGGTCCTGGGCATCCCTGCCTCCTGCATTGTGACAGCACAGGAGCCCCACTGGACATGACACTAGAGACCCCCGGAGAAGCAGCCAGACCCTCTCCCTCTTGCTCTCTGCTCTGGTCTCTTCTTTCCCTCTCTTTCCCTGCTTTCCTCTTCTCTTCCTTGTCCCACCTTTCCTCCCTTTTTCCTCCCTTCCCTCCCTCCTTCTTTCCCCCCTCACACACACACACCTTCCCTCACTGCAGTCGCTCGCCTGCCTGCCTCCCTCCCTGCCTGTCATTCTTTCAGCCAATCAGAAGACAGAGGAATGAGGGAACGGATTTGAGAACGGATAAGAATACCGCACACACTTCTCTTGGAACGTTTTCATCACGTTTCAGCTCTCTGGGAACACATTCAGAACACATTCAAATCCGTTCCCTCCTGGAACACATTTGGAACACATTTAAGCGTTCTGAGAACCCGATTGGAACACATACGTGCGGTATTCTCAAATGCGTTCCGTTCTCATCACATGATCAGAACGTTCTCAGAACGCAGTGCGATAATCTCCAAAGATTAAGAGAGTTCTTTTGTGATCTCTAGGACAAAGAAACCATTCTACATCCAAAATGTCAGTGGCAAATAGTTTTATTCTCAGGATTTTACTGAGAGACAGCCTTACTGTTTCTAATGCTTTTCATCATCCCTGGTTAATCTTATTAGCCACCATAGGTAGTGAAATTTTATTTATTAGCAGGATCCTCATTGTGTCTTGCTCCACTGCTCTTTGAAGGCCTTGAAACTGTATTTGGCCTGAGATTGTCTTACTTACTTCTAAAGAGGGAGCAAACATTTTTAGTGTTCTCCCTTCCTGTGTAAGGTTCATTCCTCTCACCTGAGAGATTATAGCACTTCCATGGACTATTCTACTATGCTCTTCTCCACATTTCTTAGTGAATTCCCCAAAGGATTGTTCAATAACAGGGATGTGCTTGCTACTTTTAGATAAATATATAGATTACTGTGTGAGCTGTTAATAAACATTGAGATGTCATAAAACCTAATGCAGGTTCCTGCAGTTGTTGTGACTGCTGTTGATTTTGTTTGGAGGGGGAGCCTCCCACTCCTCATGAAGGATATAGAAACAAACTCTCTTCCGTATCTGAAAAACATGCATTCTTCCTTTCCATTCCACAGTCAAGAATTTCTTTAAAACATTCCTCTGTTAATAGAGGTGTGAATCTGTTCATAGTAGGGATAGTTAAAGAAAATTGGCTTACTCACTGTTTCCTTTGGTGCAGTCAGTTGGTTGATCTTGTTTTGTAGCTCTACGCAACTGTGAAGCTCCAGAACATACTCTGAACATATTCTTGTTCCAAATTCCTTTAAACACAACCTGTTGTCAAGGTGTCAATTTTCCAGTTTTTTTCTTATCTAATTCTTTTCCTTCCACCATTTACTTGAAAATGCTCTCAGATGTTTTATTAAGTTCTACTTGTGTAGCTTTTGCCATTTCTCCAGCATTTCATTCTCTCAGAACAAAGTAGCATTAGAATGACTAAAGGTCATAAACCTCTAAAACCATAAATCTGCAAGTCAGTTTCTAACTTGTGAATAAAAACTTAAAAAAATCTTCTGAGGGCTTCATGGGGTTCTAAAAATGTAGATTTAAACAATACTTTACAGAGACTCCAGCTGCTGTGCTGCCTCTCGTGCTATTTTTTCTCCCTGTTTGCTGCTGTTGTCATATACTTCAAAAGTAAACCATATTTACTGTCCAGTTCTTTATCCATAATATCCAACAAAAATACTTCTGGTAACATTACAAAATCTACCTTTATTTATTTTTCATTTAGTATAATTAAACATATAAATCTTAGACCAGCAACTTTTCACCTTCATGGGCAGGACTTTTGGATGTGGTTTGGGCTTTTTTGCTGTTTTCCATCTCTATTTGCTGTTGCCTGATTTGATTTTGAATTCATGAAAAGTTGTCTGGAGGAGCGGGAGGAAAGGGAAGGAATTTTTAGGGAGAATTTGTCCTTCTCCTTTGAAGCATTTTGGCAGAGAAGGGACAAAATCCTCTCCAGAGAGCTCCTCTCCTCCCTTCCCCCTTCGCCAACAACATTTCATGAATTCAAATGGAATGGACGATGGATCCAGTCATTATGGCAGTTCTAAAGCAACAAAGGATGCTTCATTTTCTAAATGTCACATAGATAAAAGTTTTTGTTTTAATTAAACCAATAATGCCATTTCAGAAACGGCCCTTCTGCTGTCATCCTTTTCTACAAACCAGTTTGTAAAACCTTGAACTTTATTCCTCCCACTGAGAATGAGTATCTGATTGGATTATTAATATTGCATCAACTGTTATCCGTATTTGCCTAACCTTGAGTTATTGGATCTCCCATTTACTTAAAGCGGGCTATTAATTGGAAATGGAGGTTAAATGGAAAGGGCACGGTGACTGCGGAAATTACAAGATACTCAGTGAGTACAGGAAACATTTAAACTTAACCGCAGATCTGATATAGAGAAACATATAGAAATATTAATATTTTATGGCATAGCATCATTCAAAAATACTGTATCCCATGCTTCCAATTCAAATTTCAAACTTAATGCATATGTTTAACTAGTCCCTGCTAGAAGAAAAGGATGGTTGGGTTTAACAATTTGCTTTACTTGAAAGAATGAAGAGAAATCTGAGAAGATAAGTAAATGTGCCAGTGAATAGATCATCATAAAGCAAAATTTTATGAAGTAGTTGATAAGTTTATTAAAAGTACAGTTTTTCTGCTTATCGGTGTCCCCAAAAGAATGCACCCTAAAAATATAGAAACAAAACAGAAATAAAGGATTTAAGAGCAGACTAAAAAGAGTTTCAAAAGCCAAGGCCTTTTCAAGTAAATGACCCTCATTAAAAAAAAAAAGCCTGTAAAATGGTATGTACTTTTGAATTGCATGATAATATAATGGACCTAAGGACTTTGTTGGTCAACTTTTGAAGACATTTGGCAGACATTACCATTGGCCTCCATAAAGACCCTGTCTCCTATCTTGCCCCCAGAATTCAAGCTGGGAAATTCAAGGAGGCATGGCTATGTACAGGAATCATTCATTAAAGGGAGAGCCAGTAATTAATGCTTGGATTTCCAAGAAGATCTCTAACTACATTAAGGATACAAGCACAGGAAAGTTACTCATCCAAGGTTACTTTTGTAGATGTTGAAGTAAGTGGACTGAGCTTTTCTGGATATGGTAAAATTACTAAAGCAATTAGGGGCAGATCCTCTTGACCAAGGATGGACAGCCTTCTGATCTCTGAAGGCCATAGGCTGTCCTTCTGTCCATCTTTTAAACATGCTTTCTGCTTTCCTCCTTACAAACACATACTCATACATGCCATGTTGGCAGTTTGGGCACTTGAAGGGGGCTGTACAGAAAGCAGGGGGCTGTCCATTAGTGTCCTAGAAGATCAATACTCTTTAGTTTCACAATAATAAGCTTCTAGATTGCTTCTCCCTAACATTTCCACATGTGGCTGATGGCCAACTACATATGTTCTCAGTCATATCGTTTCTCCCAGATGCAGGATTTTTTTTCAGAAAGAGCCAGTATGAGGTTCTAGATCAGGAGCCTCCTGTAGACAACAACCCAGGAAACATTACTTTTAGGGGGGCTATAAATCCTGCACTCCCAAACAGCATGGTCAAAGGAACCAGTGATGTCTTCAGTTGCACCTCCAACACAATTCCATTCAGACAGTGCGCTAATTCACACTGAAGTGCCTCATGTAACTCTCATGTTCCACTCTGCTCCTTGCCCAGCCATTTCAATTTATTCTGGCTTGTGGAAGCATCCCCCTTCACACTTGCATGGGTCAGGGGTGTGTCATTAGGGAGGTGCAGGGAATGTGTGATGCACCAGGTGACACTCTAAGTGGGGGCAACACTACTGCTCCTCAAACATCTGCAGCTATTTAAAATACTGGAGCTCAGCGATATTCGGAGATATATGGGGATTACGATTTTTTACCAGTAACATCAGTACAGTACAAAAAAAAAAAACATTACTAAGGATTCTGTATGGTCTGATAACGGAGGAGGTACATGGCAGGGTGGGGGGAACACCATGAGTTACCATATCAGGTGACACCAATCCTAGTGACACCACTGGTTCAAAATTTTAGGATGTGAATGAAATCTTGCTCTCAGCTTTTGCTCATATAGTGAAGTCATGGAAACTGCTGAAGAAGGGCTGAAGCTTTAATGAGTTTGAGCTACAGAAGAAAATCAGAATGAAATTGAATGCTATACTCTCAGGGATGCCTGAATCACTGCTGAAAGGTGAGATTGCTGCATAATATTCAGAATGTTCAGGTGAAAAGCTTAATGGCATCCTTTGTTCAGTAGAAACAAGGATGTTAGCAATGGATTGCAAAAGTCTATGTTGGGCATGCATTTGATAGATGTATATTCAGGATCATATCTGAAAAAACATGCACACACATAGGATGTACCTATGGAATGGAATGAGGGCATTACTTTCTAAATAAGAAAAAAAAAAACTACAAAGTTTCCCCAAAGTGCAGAATGAAAGACTGAAAACTGCTTGTGTCTAGAACTCTTATATTTGTTGTGTGATCCATTCTTTTCTTGACCCTTTTCTAAGCTGTATTTCTACCTACTCAAGTGAACTTCTAAGTTATTGCAATGCCAGAAACTTGTAGACTGAGGGAAAATTTCATCAGGGGCAGAGTTTCTATTTTGGGAGTGCAATACCCTCATTTTGTTTCCTTGCACCCACCCAGCATGCCCATAGAAAAAGCAAGAGAGGGAGAAAGAGAGAGAGTGATCAGTTAATTTGGATTTTGTCTCCTCAACACTTATGAACATGAGGAAAAACCTAAATTTGTTGCCACAATAGCAAGTGACAGCTCCCACCAAACCACATCAAGGTGCCTAAGACTCAATGAAGTTACTTTGACACATGCCCATGCCTGGCCCCATGAATATAATAATAACAATTGCCATTGCTAACAGTTTCCTTTTCATAGCATCCAAAATCAGTTGCCAGAGGTGGCTGTTTTACACTTTTGCTAGTGTTACAGTTGGGGCTCTCTCTGCAAAATAAGATAAAATCTTACATTTAGAGTACAAAAGTTCTTTCTGATGAGATCTGGCTTCAGCCACCTGAGTAAAATCTACCAAATTATGTTTTGCTTACAAATGACTATTGCTGTTCTTATTGGTTCACTCAGAGGGAGGCTCCTTTTTTTGGCTTTTATTGAATGACCTGCTTGGCTAGGGATTCAAGGTTTGTTTTGGTTTGAGCTCGACTTGATGTCATTGGTAGCTGTGTGATACAGTCAGCCAGTCTGATTGAGCATGACCAATGCCAGGGGCTGGGAAACCTAGACATAGGCTAAAGGCTCACAGTACAAGGAGTGGTGTTTTGTAACCATGGCTACTATAGCCTACAAAAATAGAAAGGTCTTGCTATGGTGCCTGCTGTCTCACACCTCCTTTTCCCTCTTTCTCCTTCTTTTATCCTTGCCCACCCTGTACATTTTGACTGACTGAAGGACAAGCAAATGAAAGGCACTGAAAGGGGGAAAGTACATGCCAATGACACAGCCTTGAAGCAGTGGTGCATGCACTGGTAATCTCTCGTTTAGACTTCTTAATGCGCTCTACATGGGGCTACCTTTGTATCAAGTTCAGAAACTTCAATTAGTACAAAATGCAGCAGCCAGACTGGTCACTGGTACACCTAAGACTGACCATATAACACCAATCTTAAGATCTCTTCACTGGTTACCGATTAGTTTCTGGGCACAGTACAAAGTGTTGGTCATTACCTTTAAAGCCCTATATGGCTTGAGCCCAAGTTACTTGAAGGAACGCCTCTCCCTACACAATCTGCCCCGCACTCTCAGAACTACAGGGAAGTACCTATTGGACTGCCCGAAGACTAGATTAAGATCTACTTCCCATAGGGCATTCACTGTGATGGCTCCCAAATTGTGGAATGGCTTGCCGGAGGAAATCCGTCTCATTACCACCTTAGATGCCTTTAAGAAGGCAATCAAGATGGATCTCTTCCAGCGAGCCTAACCCCCTGACCTGCTTTAACAACTTAAGATGATACTCCACTCGGAACTTGATGAGGAATCAGATTTTGATATTGCACATGTACAGGTATTTTAATGTGTTTTTAAATTTTGCTTTGTATAATGAGAATGTATTTTAACTATGTGTAACTTTATATATGTGCTGTTTTCCTGCCTCGATCCTTAGGGAGAGGCAGGATATATAAATAATAATAATAATAATAATAATAATAATAATAATAATAATAATAATAATTATTATTATTTCATGGCAGACTGCAACTCCTTGTCCATCCAAGGAAGCTCTGTATTACAAGGGCTGAGCATAAAATTTAGCCAACTAACCAGGAAATATGGCAACCCAGAGACAGAGAAGGAAGCACTTGTGATGGCTAGGCAGGAAACAAAATTTGCTCAGTATCTTCAAGTAGTGTACCATTTGTACTCACATCCCCACATGATTTTACCACCACATATTTGTGGGTGTTTTCCCAGTACCTATTCTGCTGCTGGCACTTGGGAAAGGCTCACTGCCACTTCTTGAGGAGCATTCCCCCCCAGATCCTGCATCATTGCTGACAAGGCTTTCATAACAAGAAGGCTCATGACTTACACTGCTGGAGTTCAATTCCCTAGCTTGCCCCAACTGGCATTATTTGCCCAAGTACATTCACCCACCATTTCTCTCTCCTGTCTCCCACCCCACTCCTAGCATTTTAGTGTACTGACATTGCACAAGTATAACACACATACCAACACCTTTCAGTTGAATCAGAGAGGCTTGGCAGTAGCTGTGACTGGTTGGATATGCTCATGCTTTAAAGCCACATGCAAATATTACACTTTCTTCTGTTCCACTGCAACTTGCCCTGAGACAAGTCTTCATGTCTGAAGACTGAGGGCATGTCTATACAAATCATTTATGTCATTTCCTCCTTGCACTCTCACATAATCCAGACGATGCAGGGTCAAAACCCTGAATCAAGTGAAGACTGCCTTCACATGGCCTGTTCCACACTGAATCTGGGTCATCCCTGCCTTAAATTGAATTTTAAAAACTTATCTGAGTGATGTTGGGTGGCTACACACATGTCCACCACTGCTGGCATAGGTAATTAATTCTGAGGTCACAGTGAGGTATCTAGCCATGTGATCAATGCTGGGCACCTCAGTTTAAATCTCATAAGGAGTGACCTGTATTAGCAGCATTGGTGTCATGCAGCACAGTAGAACATATATGTAGACAGCTGGCCACCATTGCTCCAGAATGCAGTGATAATGAGTGGGGATGATTCAGGACTGCTTTGAGACAAAAATACTGTGGTCCATCCATTCATGTCAATGGCACAGAAAGCAAAGTACTACAAGAATGTTCTGCTTTTGCCATTATCGTTTTCTTGTCTAGTGTTTGCTTGAAAAGTTCTAATCCTGGTGAGTACAAAAGACCTCAGCATAGTCTAATCCAGTCTAATCTTTGTTGTTATTTGCCATCCGAATTTTGACAATCTTATGAATGAGAGATCTCCAAGAGCCCTGGACATCAATTGCTCCCATACATCCTGCAAATTCAGGGCTGTGGCTCTCTTGATGGAATCATCCACCTGTGGTGCAGTGTCTTTCCTTTCCTACTGCTTTATCAAGCATTATTGTCTTTTCCAGAGAGTCACCATCAACTCATGACATGTCCCAAAATTATGACAGCCTTAGTTTTTAGTGACAATTCAGGCTTGACTTGCTTTAAGACCTATTCATTTATCTTTTTAGCAGTCCATAGTATCCATCACACTCATCAAACTCTCCTCCAGCACCACATTTTGAATGAGTTTACTTTCTTCCTCTTAGCTATCTTCATGGACCAGCTTTCATAGCCATTCATAAAAACCAGATTCTTCTTCTTCCAGTAGACTCCAGCTCTCTACCAGGGATCACCAGGGAGCCCTGGTGGCACAGTGGTTAAATGCCAGTATTGCAACCACAACATTGTGAGTTCAGTCCCAGTGGCTCTAGGTTGACTCAGCCTTCCATCCTTTCATAGGTCAGTAAAAAAACCCAGCATGTTGGGGGCAATTGGCTTACACACTGTAAACTGCATAGAGAGTGCTGAGTTCACTATTAAGCAGCACAGAAATGTAAATGCTATTGCTAATGCTATAATACAGTGGATCTTTCCCATCCACGGGGGTTCAGCCCCTCCTCATGGATGGCAAAAAATGGGTGGTTGCACCTCATATTATTCGATAGTGATTATGTATGTATGGAGTAATCGGCACATCTGTACGTATGTAGTGCCATTGAATAATATGGAATGTGTTGCTCTACAAGTGGTAAAATCCATGGATGGCCAACCTATCAATACAAAGGGTCCACTGTAGGTAAGAAATGCCTTTCCTCAGTAGTTTCCCCCTAAATTCAAGTACAATCTGCAGGCCTGCTACAGGTAACTTTGGGGGGAGAATGTGTTTCCATGCAGCTTGAGTAACTGTAATAATTCAATGTTTATATAGATCTCAAGATATTCTGATCATAGGAAGATGAGACATGCCTTCAAGGTGGGCATTTCCCCATCTTTCTCAGTTTTAGAAGGCTGGCACTTTTAAAAACCTTTTTTCAAAGTCATTAGCAAATCCATGATCGTAAGGTATGTAGCAGTTTTTCAGCACCATTTCTGCACTTCATTGTTTGGCCTTGCACTATTTTATTTTATTTTGAAAGATAAAACATGGGATTTTCCCCTTACAGCCCAATTTTGTAATTTGTACATTGTGCTAGAGAGAGAGATCACAGCTTCAAAAGCCATGCCATGTAAAGATATCTGTTTGAAGTAAGATTTTCATAGCGCTTCATTGCTGGTTGAATTCTTTTGGATGATTTCCCATACTTCAATTTCTGAGAGAGATTGCTAATCTAACCATATTCATCATGCTTTTGTCAGCAGCACTGTAATAGCAATCATAATCTGGCAAGGAAAATGCTATAAAATACAAAGGGATCTCCTGGACAACGCTCAACTTTTAGAGCAAAGTCAAGCTCTTTAATTAATTGAAACGCTGAACTGGGAGAGCATTCCAGCTACCACAACATCCTCTTTTATGGTTTTAGTCAGATTTTACAAACACAAAATGAAATAAAAATTACAGATAAAGTTTGCAGAAATATGGATTTTATTTACCATTTACTAGTATTGTAATTTACAAAATAACATGCTTTTATTTTTTTAGCCTCCACTCACAATTTAATGATAGTCTTTATCCTATATTTGTCTATTTTTGAAACCATTGTTTCATGTAAAATTGTTTGCAAAATATTTGAAAATACCAAATCCCACAAAGAGAAAAGCAACATTAAGGTTGCACACATAGAAAGAGAGAAGGAAAGGGTTCCATTATGTACTACGGCTGCTTTCCCAGCCCAATGTTCTTCAGATATATTGAACTACAGTCCAGCATATCTCAAAGGCATATCGACTTGCCAGGTCAAGACTGTCACAAAACTTGAGACCTAGGGATAACACGTTATGATGTCACAAGGGAGTGGGCCCTGGTGATGTTACAAAGGTGATGTTGGAAGATACAGCCCTGATGATGTTGTTAAACTTGATATACTCCACAGTTGCACAAAGCATGCTATTCAAAGAAAAACAACAAATCCAACAAAATCAGGGAAAAAATGTATCCATACCTTTTCCAGAATATGGCAGCCAGATTGGTCACAGGTACATCCAGGTTTGACCACGTAACACCTGTTTTAAAATCTCTTCACTGGCTGCCTATCAGCTTCCGGGCACAGTACAAGGTATTGGTTATTACCTTTAAAGCCCTACATGGCTTGGGCCCAAGTTACTTGCTGAAACGCCTCTCCCTACACAATTCACCCCGCATTCTCAGAATATCTGGGAAGAATTTATTAGAACCACAAACAACCAGATTGGTAACGACTTCCCAAAGAACTTTTGCTTCTGCTGCTCCTAAACTATGGAACAACCTGCCGGAGGAGATCCGTTTTATTACCACCTTTGATGCTTTTAAGAAGGCAGTCAAGACGGATCTCTTCCGGCGGGCGTATCCAGTATAGGATAACTATTCATTTTATGTTTCACCCCTCTGATTATGATTATGAATTACTGCTGTATTAAGATAAGATTAGCCTTTTTATCTGAATTACTGTTGTATGTATTTTATTGATTTTATTATTGTGTGTATTTTATCAAGTTGTAATCCCACCTCGATCCGCAGGGAGAGGCAGGAAATATAAATAAATTATTTATTATTATTATTTATTTTCCAAAGGAGTGTTCTCACCCACAGATTCCTCTTCCTTGACTCAAGGACCATAAAAGAGGGGCCAGCCTCGGAGATCTGGGAACCCTAAGAGAGCTAGATCGAGAGGGATGCCTCTGTGGAGATCCTTTAGACTTTGGTGCTACAGCCATGTGGAGAAACATGGCTGTATCAGAGGGCTTGTCTACATAATATTTGTTTGTTTGTTTGTTTGTTTATATCTCACCTTTCTCTGGGTATAGGGACTCAAGGTGGCTAACAAAATTGAAAACAGTACAAATTGAAGACAGAAGAAAGTATTAAATACTCCTAATTCTCTGAAGATGGCAGCTACAGCTGCTAGTGAAAAATCAGGAAAAAATTCTTCTAGAACATGCCTCATAGCCTGAAAAATCCACAAAAACCCCTCTACATGCAATTTGGAGGAATTCAGGCTTTTTGCAGTGGGTGGGCTCTTTAAACACTACAGAAAAAGAAATCACTTTTTTTTTACCAGAGTATTTGTGAGTATCTGCAAGGATGCACATTATTAAATGTGTGGCCATCCATGCTATTTGCATGGATTTGCATGGCTGTTTGTTTTTGGCAGAGGGAGAGTGCATAGATGTGAATTTGTAGAGAAAAATTAAAACAGTTAACTATTGATGCAAATATGTGAAAATGCTCAGTAATTCACATAATACACTTACATGTAGATTAGTCCTGAGAATCCTGAGAAAGTATCCAGGCAGAGAGAAATAAAACCAGTAGATTATTTGATTTATAAAATTCTGTTGGGTAGGTTCAAAACATTTTGCTGCCTACTGCAGAACATCAAATGCTACTCCCTTCCCCAACTGAGGTGCATGATTCTTACAGTCAGAAATGTTATGTCAGCACATGAGGCAGGAAATTCTACAAACACCTCTCCTGCACTGAAAAATATACTCATTAATAAATTAAATAACTAACAATTTGCCATCCTTTCATGAAACCCAAAATGTGCTGCTTGAAGTGGCCAGCCCCATTGCTTTACCACTTGTTTCTATCACTTCTGTTTCACAGGACTGAGCAAGCAGTACCTCATATTTTGGCTTGATGGCTTAGATGTGAAACAATGCTTAGCAATGAAGAGTCAGGAATGCCTCAGAGAGGGCAGTTATATAAGGTTAGATAGTCTGGATAACCCAAAGTGACTTTCTTTCTTGTCTACCTGTCCTGACCCTTCCGTGACATAAACCCTTATGGGAATTTCTTCTCCTCTTGTCTACCCACCAGTTGTCTCTCATGAAGCTAGGTTAGATTAGTGCCCTGATTAACTTTTCTGTCTAAGGAAGTTATCCCATTAACAAATAAGCTAGTTAAAGAGATAAGCCATTTTATCTCTTTCAGCTTGAATTCAGGATCTGGGATGCCCCCGGATGTTATCATACCTAAATCACCACCTATCTAGCTGGGATGCCACTGCCCAGATGCATCCCGGCTAGATAGGTGGCAATTTAGGTATGACAACATCTGGGGGCATCCCGGATCCTGAATTCAAGCCAGAAGAGGTAACCCAGCTTATTTGTTAATGGGACAAACTCCTTAGATTGGAGTTTCTATAACAAAGCCTTTAGTTTGTTTCTCTAAGCTGCTGTTATCTTTGCTTCTTAATGAGGATCTCAGACAGCTGTGCACATACTATTAGCTACAAACTGTTTTTGAAACATTTTAATGTTATACCTTAATCCAATACCTGTGCACTAAGTAAACTCTGATTAACATTTCACATTAGAAGCCTAAATCCCAGTGGAACATTTTGCAAAGCAAGACAGAGCACTACTGGAATTCCAGTTTCCCCCCAGTTACTGTATACTGTATGCTCATATATTAGTCTAGAAATTTTAGTCAAAAAATTAACCCCAAAAACCTGGGTTGACCCATTCATGGATCAATTTAAGTAATGTACCTCAACTTTTATCAAAATACAAACCATTCCCTTTTTTAAGTAGAATAATGAAAGGCGAGAGCTTAGTCCGTTCCAGGTAGGGTTGCCATAAGTCAGGACCTCCAAACTGTGACAAATGTAGGACAACATTTTCAAATGTAGGACACTTTTTTAAAAATGGAGGACACGCGAAATATCGCGGACACCCCCCACGCTCCTTCCTGGCCTCTGTGGAGGCCGAGGCCTCCGCAGAGGCCGGGAAGGAGCCCACTGGGCCGCCCGCGCTCGCCACAATCGCGGGTGGCCTCCTCCCTCCTTCCCAGCCTCTGTGGAGGCCACGGCGGCCGGGAAGGAGCCTGCGGGGCCGCCCGCGATCACGGCAATCGTGGGCGGCCTCCTCCTCCTTCCTGGCCTCTGAAGAGGCCAAGGCCTCTGAGGAGGCCGGGAAGGAGGGAGGAGGCCGTGGGGAGGTGGCAGAGGGTGGCACCGCCTCCACCTTTGCCGCCTCTGCCCCAGACCTCGCTGCCCTCCTCTTCCTCCGCCTCCTCCGCACAGCCATGTGCGATGGAGGAGGAGGAGGGCAGCGAGGCCCCGCGGGTTGCAGCGCAACCCAGCTGCAACCGGGGTTGTCCCGGGTTTTGGCGGCACCCGGGATGGGAGGGGCCCAGTGCTGCCAAAACCGGGACAATCCTGGTTGCAGCCAGGTTATGGCAACCCTAGTTCCAGGAGAAATGAAAAGAAACACTGACTACCTCTACTCTTTTTCTAGCCTTTTTGAATGTCTGGGTGGGAAAATAGTGGTGTGCTTTGGCATTATTTTCCTTTCTTTCATTCTTTACATCCTTTGTTACATGCCCTTGAGTTTTACCCCTGACTTATATACAGGTTATATTGAATTCCATAATTTTAGGCCCAAAACTGGTCCTTGATTTATACATGAGATCAACTTATAGTTGAATATATATGGTACATTTGTTTACATTTGAAATCCCTTACAATGACATTTGTGCTAGTTGGAAGATGTTGCTATAAAGATCTAACCTCTGAAGAAGTTTCAAGTATAACAAATACTTAGTTAATGATAAATAATGATAATGAACACTTTAAGAAATAGGGAGGTCTAGCCCTACGATTATGCATATTAAATAAATGTATGACTCCTATGTGCGGATTAAAGATTTCATGTAACTGAGATGCACTGAAAAACCACAGTATATTACTTAGTTCTGCAAGTGTTCAGTTAATGATTAAATGGAATTGAGTAATGGTGCTCAACAAATACAACTAGGATTTGGAAAATTAGTGTGAGAGTTCAACATTCTTTTAAAGTTTTTTCCCCCCTGAAGTGAGCTAATACATTTTGACCTTAAAAAATTCCATTTCAATTTGAAAATATATTCATGTCATTGAAAAACGAAAAATGGCAGATCTTATTTTGCAGTTAAAGAAGTATTCATCTCCATGCAAGAAAAGTGATATATTTGTGTACATTTTTCCAGTTTTGTCCATTGGACTTGGTACTAGAACTAGAGGGCCTTAAGTGAAAGCTGAACATGTGACCTGTAACCTTTGTGAGTATTTCTGCAGCTCTTTGGAAGAACAGAAGAATTGATCCAGCGACAAAACAAATACATCAGTGGAATTTGTTTAAAGATATTCTCCATGATTGTAGCTGAATGTCAACAGGGATGGGCAGAAAAATAAAAGGATTGGCCTGAACTATCGGATTGGGTTACATAAAAAGGGTGTACTCTAGTAGTTTAAGAAATGTCAATATATTTTACCTCTGGAGGAATTTTAACTCAGTCTGTCATTAGATTCTGAAGACATGAGTGGTTGTCCATTTTGGGAGAACAAATTCCAGTAAGTATATTTCACTCTATTTTGTGAATAATAATGTAATTAAGATAGATACTATCTGGATGGTCTAACTGAAGAGGACAAAATTGAAAGAATAACTATGGCTAACTAGCACTGGGAATTGTTTAAAGTATAAGAAAAGTATTTTTCAAATCATATCTACCAATGCTGCACAGTTTATAGTGCTTTTTACAGTAAAGATGTAACAGTTAAGCCAGACTTTTTCAATTAAGTTCAAAATGCCAATCATCAAACTGCTTGAACATCTCTCTGTTTGCGATCAGTTCCTCTGGTACTAACTGAGTTCTGTTGCTATTTGTTTATTCCTAGATTTAATTTTAATAAACTATCTTTAAATGATGGGGAAGGTGACAAGTCACAAGAAGGGCTAAACAAAGCCAGCAAAGGTGGCCTTGTCTATGGAGACTATCTACAGGTCAGTGCAACTAAAAGTAGCAGAATTATAATACATTTCACTGAGCAAGATCTTCTAACAGCCCCCCTCTGTTCTATGTTGTTTTGAATGCTGGAGGGCAAGGTCTGAAGTCTGGACATAGGCAATAGTTCTTATGAATTTAACTTTGTTAATAGAATTGGTGGTTCTGTAATTCTATTTCATTTCTGAGACTGGACTTAAGGTGTCACTTCTGTGTTGTTCTATAAGTGACAGAATCTTGCAAATCCTATTTGGTAACCATTGAAAATGATTCAGGAGACATATGTGCATGTCATTGGTAATAATACTTCTGTCAGACACTACCCCCCCCCCCCTTCATTTTTATACAGCTGAAAGCAGCCTTGTGCATTAACTTCAGCCACCAAAGGTTATCATTTTCCTAGTTAGAACGTGAAAAAGTCCCTTTTAGGAGGCTACAGTTTCTGGAATCCTAGAAACCGTAAACCATCTTGCACATATACCCTTCTGAGTGTAGATTCACAAGGCTGCAGTGTCCTCTCCCCCCTGCCACCCCAAAGAAATAGAAAAAGAAAAGGAGGGTGCTCCCAATCACCTTTCTGAACTAGCAGAGTGCTCCCTCAGTCATTGCTGAGTAGGGTGGGCTGGGTTGATACTAGAAAACCCCACCACAGCAGTACTAGATTAATTGTAGGATTCTCAAAAGAAAGAAAAAAGCAATGATGTTCCTTGTTTCTTTGGGGGGGGGGGGGGAGCATGTTGGTGCTTTGTTCTGGCAAATTGGTTATCTTTAGAACAGGTTTGATTTGGACAATCTTTCAAATAGAGGACTGCTTTCTGCAGAGCTTGGAAAAATTACTTTGTGGGACAACTATCAGTACACATCACCTCCAGCCAGCATAGCCAGTAACCATGCTGGTGGCAGGGTGGGATGTTCTAAGAGTGGTAGTAAAAACCACATAGTTTTTGCAAGCTGTGGTCCTCTCCGAAGCAGGGCATATATCTACCCTATGGCTTGGGTAAAGTGTCTGAAGATTCCCTCCATGATCTATGTGAGGGACACAACTGTAAATATTGTTTTCTCCCATATTTCTAATCTTAATCAAATTTACGAAAAACGTGTGAATTTTGAAAAGCCTGGCTCAGACATGAACCCCCCAAAATAATAATTATCTACAATCATCTGCAGTGGCCAAATTGAAAATATATAGCAACCTATTGCTAATACAGAGAGACACATGTTGCACCTGCCAGCCATGTGGCTGTTAAAGATGGGAAGCCTGTCAGAAAAACAACAACAACATAACCAACATTAGTTAGATATATGGGGATGCAAAGCTATAAGTGGCTACTTAAACATTAAACACTCGCTTCCTGATTTGGCAAATCTGTCATTATCTTTTTC
>NC_056526.1:142828312-142877153 GCF_019175285.1 Sceloporus undulatus | reverse complement strand
TAATAATAATAATAATAATAATAATAATAATAATAATAATAATAATAATAATTCCCCCTCCCCTCCCCATAGATCATGGTGGAATACAGCATCACATCAGTGAAATCAATAAGTTTATTTACTCCAGTCAGCCAGAACAAGGTTGGCAACTATCAGCTGGAGGACTTTTTCTTCAACTGTCCCTAGACTGTGGAATGACCTGCCAGAAGAGATTCAACAGCTCAATACACTGTCTCAATTTAAACAAGTATTAAAGACCACTCTCTTCCACAGGCTTGCCCAGATGTTTTTTAAATTATGGATTTTAAATGATGAGTTTTAAATATGGGTTGTTTTAATATGGTGTCTTTTAAAATTGTATATATGTTCTTTTAAATTGAAGTGTATTTTACCTGATGTGCTTTAACTGATGTGTTGTGTCTGTCAATTGTTGTTGTTCCCTGTCTCCATCCATGGAGAGTGTTGAGTAAGAAATAATAATGATAACAACAACAACATTGTATAGGGAATCAACATGTGATGAGTAGAGCATGCCAACCTTTCCCCTTCCTCATTAGTCCCATTGCTCTTCTCATGTAAAGAGAAAAAGTCTGAGGAGAATGTGTGAAGCCCTTCCTCATAGGTTGAATTACACATTCCCGCAGCTTTCTAAGTGCAAGAGCCCTATTGGAAAGCAGAACTCTATTTAGTGGAAAGGAAAACCATGAGTCATTCCTTGGTGCCATGGAGCACTAACTGGCTGGACAGAATGTGACCTGCACCTTCCCTCATTTCCACCAATGGCTGAAATTGGTCTTCATTGGTGTTTTCACTCAGCTCTAATCCATCTTTGTTTCATCGGCTGTGAATATACAATACATAGACCTTGTGTGGAATTTAGACACTTTATTCAACAGTAGGGTAGCCAAGTATTCTACTTCAGAGAGGATCACATCTTGGAAATTTTACTTTTCTGTACTACCACTCCCAAAACCGCTCTCTCTGCCATCATTGCTACTGGCTTTGCTAGCTGGGGATGGTGTGGTTTTAGGAGGTACTGACCAAAAAAACCCACAACTATTCCAAACTCTGTAGTGGACAGTCCACTGTTTGAAAGGCTGTCAAATTCAAGCTTGGAGAACAGAGGTGCAATCCAGGTGTTGTTGATATTGACTATCAATAGCACTTGGGATACGGGCATGTGAAAGTTTTTAGGTATATCAAATGTCTGCTTGTCATGCAGTTGTTTGAGGCATAGAGGTGTTAACTAAAAGCCAAATAAAATAAAATTATGTAAGCCACCATTAAGGAGTTGGTGTATCAAGGCAAATAAGTGTGTTCCAGATCCAAAGTGGTTGGCTTGAATTTTCTGCTGAAAGCCAGCCCTTGGCTCTGAAAATGCTCTCCTCTCCTCTCTTCTCTTCTTGCTGTAAATGCACCTTTGGGGGCAGGGACCAATCCAGCTAGGGGTAATTTTTAGCAGAGATGATCTACAATTGAGGGAGGGGGACACATGTTGGTCTGGGCTCTTTGGCTGCTTTTTCTCCAGAAACACATGGATAATGATTACATACACAGCAAATACAATTAGAAGTGTGGATTAAAGTCTTCTCGTATTTGTATATACTTCTATAGCTCTCTACCATCTAGCCATCTCTAGTTTTGTATCCCCACACACCAAAAACAAGCCTGAATACAGAGTTATGGCTACTTTTGTTGATTGTTTAATAGAGAATTAAAGGTCAAATGAATGAGTGACAGATTTATTGGAATTAATCATACTCCTTTAAGGCTAAATTCTCTATTCTTTCTTTTAAAGCTGGACAAAATATTAGATGCACAGGTACTTCAGAGTGAAAAGAAGGGAAACAAAATCCATGATGAGCATCTGTTCATTGTGACACATCAAGGTATTCCTATTACTACTACTACTACTACTAGTATGAATGAATGAATGAATGAATGAATAAAAATTTATTTCTAGACCGCTATTCCTTGCAGATCACAGCGGTTTACAAAAAGCACCATCAGTACTACTACTAACACTATTACATGATGATAATGATAATGATGATGGTGATGGTGATGGTGGTGATAATGATTACTATTAAGACAACCTGTTCAATTTACTGATTTCTCAAATACTCTTAGAGGGGGAAAGACAATTTATCTGGGGGTGGTTGTAGAACACTCAAAGAACAAGAATAAAACAAGGAAGACTTCAGCCATATAAAATCCTGCGCATTTTCAGAAATGACCCCAAACCAGCCAGTCTTGCGAATGTACAAAATCCTTCAGATACTGAAGACCTTCCATCCTGCTAAGCTGCAGTAAGGATAAATTGGTGAGGTGATATTTCCATGTACTGCGGAAAATTGAATGCAGTTGACATTTTTCATGCCTAACATTGGCCCAAAACAGACAGGATAAATGATACAGTTTCCTGCCACGTTTGGGGCATAGCATTTAGAAACTGTCCTGAATGGAAAAGACAAAGGCCTCTGCTTTGCATGGGGCTCCCACTGTCTACATTGTTTTCACCCTGTAACACTACAACATACATTTATCTGAATACATACTTGCTTTTTTTTTAGAAACGTTGCTTCAGAAAAAGATTTGAACATTATAAGTAATACACACTTCATTGGCCAGCAGTTCAAAGATTATTGATACCTACAGTGACTGACAGTGATACATATTTATGTTCATTAAGACTTGAGGGTGGGAGAGAAGGAGGCAGAGAGGGGAAGAGGTATCTGGTTGTTATATAGTATTAGATCTGTGAGTAAGATGAAATTTGCAGTGGAACAATCTAATTAAAAATAACACTTTCAGTTTTTAAAAGAAATGCCTGCTTGCAGGTACCACTTGCAACTTCTAGCTCTAGAATATCATACTATACTGTTATAATGCTCTAATTCCACTTTAACTGCTATGGCTGCCTCCTATGGAATCCTGGGATTTGAAGTTTAGGGAGCGGCATTTAGAATTCTCAACCAGAGATCTCTTGAGTCTCAATAAACTACAAACTCTAGAATTCCATAGGAGGCAGCCGTAACAGTTAAAGTGGAACAATAGCGCTATAACAGTGTAATGTGATGTTGGCAAAACCAATGTGATCGTCATGGTAGTGGCAAGATTTTTGGTTTTCTCCCCCTCTCTCTGAATGGAGGAAGAGGAAGGCAGGATGAGAAACCAGTACAGAAAAAAATGAAGATTTCTCATATGGTAAGAAAGTGCTTTGGACTCAGTAGTCTTGATTAAAGCAGCATTTTCACATAGCTCATGGTTACTTGTAATGAAATGAACACTTCACTTTGAATATTCACACATAGAACAATTCATGCATTTTAAAATGTGCAAAATGGGGAGGGGAATACATGGAAATAGGCTTTAATGGGGAAATTTTGTGGAAATTAGGCAAATTATACAAATAAATAAACAAATTAGAAACATGTTTAGAATGTACACAGATTTCAGTGCAGACAGATAAAATTCCCAGACTGATGCAAAACATGAACAGAAAGAAAACACAGGTGGGATTTAGAAAACCTGAACAAATTTTGATTTTCTTTAAAATAATTTACCATAATATCTTTTTAATTTGTCTCTCAAATCTGACATAGTTAGAAGTATAGGGTTTAAAGTCAAATAAAGAGGTTTGGGTTCAAAGTTTTGAAGCAGTAACCAGGTTAACTGGAGTGTCATCTGACAACCAGATTTGCCTGGGGAAGCAAACTTGAATTAGGTTTTATATTTTTAGTCAGTATTACCTCATATCCTATCTCGGAATAAGAGCTGTGTCTAGCAAAAGTGTACATAAGATCTTTTATCTCTTGATGGATGTGATACTGAAGTCATCAAAAATCTACTGCAGAGTGCTAGGAATGGCTGAGAGCTGTCTTTCAGAGCGGAGGCTGCTTTTAGATGTTCACGTGTGATTAGAAAATATTCTTGAACTGTTTCAAACCTCTATAGTTTTTCACTGAAAAATGTTTCTTGGTAGGAGTTTGGACTATAAACTGAAGCAATTGTTGCACTAGAAAGACCAATGTTGCCTTGACAATTAGATGTCAGTCTCTTGGGTTTATCATAGAGCCAGGCCTTTTAGAAATCTAATTGATACGAAAATACAATTAGCACCTCTTTTGCCTTGAATATTCCTGGATGAGCAATGGAATCATTAATTGAGTACATTAGTAAAGATCTAAGATGAAGTAGCAGATTATCTGGATTTTATTTTTGAATAAAGCACTGTACTTTACAGTATATAATTAGAGTATTCAAACTTCTCATGATGAAGAATGTTGATTATCTTGTTCCTTTTCCAAACCAAATTTACCATAATATGCTAATAATTTAGAAAAAAACTCTTTCACCATCTTGTGTGTAGAAGATTGTGTGCCTTTTTTATTTTTCATTAACAAGCAATCAAGGTGATACTTTCATACAGTAATTTCATAATAAATAATTAGATGATTAACCTTTGAAAATAGACCTTAAAGTATTAACACTATGGCTGGAAGTGAAACTAATAGTGTCTTTTGACTGCAGCCTATGAACTATGGTTCAAGCAGATACTATGGGAACTGGATTCTGTCCGAGTGATATTTCAAAATGGCCATGTAAGTAGGAAGTGAATATATCTAATTAAAAAACTCACTTTGTTTCTTTTTCATCAAATAAACACTGAATATCTGAAATACATTTTTGACAATGTATGACATGGAACTTTTATTTAAGAAATTTATGTGCTTTCTAGAAAATTATTGGGCAATTGTTAAATGCTTAAAGCTGCAATCCTATACACATTTACCTGGGAGGATGTCCCACTGTACTCAATGGGGCTTACGTTTCATTAGATGTAGATATGATAATCCTCTCCACATTTACTTGGAAAGTCCTATAGACATCTTGGAGATGTTACCTTTGGGATTATAAATTCTCAAATTCTCTAGACACCAGAACTCCAGGCAAGAATGATCTTTACCTATGGTGGCTGATGGATTTGTAAAATTGCAGTAAAACATGTTACTTCTTCACCCTAATCACAGTGAAGGAGCAATACTAAGCTCCTAAAGAGAGTGAAAAAGGGATTGTTGGATGGATGCGACAAATCTCCCTGTTTGTGGACAATGTGGGAAGTCCAGCACAAGAAACCCAGCTAGTGCCATGGCAGAATGCCTAGATGCTATTACTGTGACACTTGTGGTGCTCTATGGGCAGAAGAGATGAAAATATGAAATCATGGGGAAATGTTGATAGAGGCTTTGGATCTATCAGATCCCTATGACCCCTTGTTCTCTTGAATTCCATTTCCTCTCCTGAATACTTAGGAAAGCTTAAAATTACTGGCATATTTAGTTTCCCTCTGTAAGCTCAATGGGAAAAAATGAAAATAAGATTCATTATGCAATCTATAGAAGCAATTTTTCATTAGTTAAAGGGGTTCTCTGGTTTATCAATCAGGTTTAAATAAACTGAAAATTAATTTAGTAAAATTCATATCCTTGATAAAGGTTGTATACATATACCTGCTTACTTGGGAGCAGTGGTTCGGAGGCACATTTTGAAGTGTAGGCACTGATTATAACAGACTCCAGAATCATACCACCCACAAGAGTCCAAACATCGAAGGAGTTGTGTTGGTCCATATCAATAATCCAGTTCAATAGGATGTCACCTCCTGAAACAAGTGGATGGGAATTAACTGCTCATTCAAGACCAATCGTCTTGAATGGATTACAAATCTGTTTCCTTGGGAACTATGAGTTTTACAACTAAGATCTGTAGGGACAGGAGAGCTTGATGCCACCATCCTTGCTAATCATTTGTACAAACTCAAACAAACAATTGGAAAGTACAGCCCAACTGAGACCCTCCTTGGGCAATCCTGGAATCAGTTTATTTGGAGGTGTTTCTTTTCTTTTCTTTTCTTTTTAATGGACTGCCTTAGGTTCTGTTCATCTAAAGAAAAAAATGGACTTTTTCTCTTGTGATTTATACTGCTAGGTTAGTTTAGTATACAGTTTCTGGCCATTTGCAATTTGATTTACTATGGCCATGCTAAACTAACTGTTGGATAATCATAATTTCAGAATGCAGGAAAATTATAGAAACATGGGTTGACTGGGGGAGTTGTACTTTGAAACAATTAATAGTTCCAGATCAAGCATTTTACCATTTGAAATTCTGCCATCATCTATTTACTACCCATGAATGTACTATGGCAATAGTTACAACTGCAACACATTTTGGTGTCTGTATATGGACACCATATATAGCTACATATATAACTTTCAGTGCTTCAGACACTTCTGCTGTGCTGGAAGCCTTAACCTTATCCTCAGAAAAACTGACACCAACAAGTCTAGTTAATAAATTCAGAAAGTATTAAATTTGAAGTTAATAAAGTGCCCTGCTGAAGTTAGGGCACATTTCCATTGCTTGACTTCAACAGAAAAGTGTTCTAACTTCAGTGTTGAAAAAATAAATATTCGCCAACTAGTATTCAATCATTAGAACTTCTCACTGCTTTAGCTACTAATGAACATACATTTTATAGACATCAGCTTCAAGACAATGCGTTTTTGGAAACATAATCTACTTACTTTAATGTATGTGCCTCACCTATGCTCATAGCCTATATAGTTCTATATAATTGTGTTTCCTCACTTTCCTTCCTTCCTTTGTAATAATACTTTTAAAAAGTCAGTTTAAGAAATCATTTTTGCCTGGCCTGACATTTTAACACTGTTGAGCCCTAACTTTGCTGCTCCATTGTTTGGGAATTAGACTGCATCTACACTGCAGAAATAATGCTGTTTGACACATTGGCTCAGTGCTATGGAATCCTGGGATTTGTAATTTCTTGTGGCACCAGAGCTCTCTAACAGAGAAGGCTAATATTTCACAAAACTACAGATCCCAGAATTCCATAGCACTGAACCATGACAGTTAAAACAACATCAGTCTGCATTATTTCTCCAGTGCAGATGCAAGCCTGCCAACTTTAATGGGACAGCTGCATGGTCAAGTATAGAACTATACTGTGAAAGGTATTTTATTTTCTGTTGTGTGATTATAATTTGTTTTTCATACTAAGGTGAGAGATGAACGAAACATGCTTAAGGTCGTTGCTCGAATTCACAGAATTTCAATTATCCTTAAATTACTTGTGGAACAATTTTCTGTTTTGGAAACTATGACAGCCCTGGACTTTTTTGACTTCAGGTAAACAACATACTATCTTGTGTCGCAATGCATAAGTAACAGAAAACCTGGCAGTGGGTTAAAAGGAGAGAGAGTACTGTAAAGCACATATAAATAGGAAATGAAAAGGAGTCAAGCTCTAAGTGCTGTTCCATGGCCAACGGTTTATTCCTTTAAACATTTTTAACAACTTTTGGCCAGTGCAAGAAAAGTCCTTCTTCAGGGACATTTAACAGAGATCATTGGAGTTGTAATAACACTCTCCCAAAAGCTGGACCATAAAGTATTAGCAATGTGGGACTAAACAGACAGCCATACAGGAGCAGCTTGATGCTGCCCTTTTGACTGCATGCTGTGGCCTCATCCAGTTTTTTTCTGGCACAAAAAGAAGTGGCAAAATGCGCTGGGAAAAGGGTGGCTTTTCCACTGTGGCATGCAGTGTATAAACACCACACTGCTGGAATGCCATAATGCCACCTGCCATTTGGGCGGGCAGGCGGGCGGCATGACGCCGGCTTGGGAGGGCATGCCCCCATGCTGCCCCCAAGCAAGTGAATTGTGCCAGTCTGTTTCACCCCCTTCTTTTCTGCACAGATAGAAATACATTCAGATTTCTAAAGGAAGAAATAGTTAACTATCTAACAGTATATGGGGTAAAAAGAACCTTGCAACATGTTTAATTTACATCTTAGAGCTACTAAGATTTAGATTGGATTTGTAAGAATAATGTGTGTGCTGACAGCTGAAAACTGGTATCAGTTTGAGCTTGGAGAAGTTACATTTTAAGAACACAACTCACAGAATCATCTAGTAGTGTTGGAAACCTGGGAGATTTGCTATATCAAAATCAATAATGATGTCACCAATACACAGAGTAGAGGATGACATATTCCTGTTCCAAGGGGCTTATTATCTGGAACAGAGGTGGGAATCATGCAGCCTCCAGATGTTGTTGGAGAGCAACCCCCAGCAGCCCTAACCAGTGGCTCTAACTCTACATAGAAATAAAGCTGCATCCAACACAAAGTTTCTCATTATTTTATTTACTGAATTTAAAAGATACTCTATATTGAGGATTTTGGAGCATTGTACAATTGGTTGAAATGAAAACCAGTACATCCAATGACCTGTATTTGTTGGTCAGGAAATGCTTAGACAAGTCTTTAGTAGAGTGCAAAAACAGAAGTATAATTCGTATTTGATTGAGCAAATATTCAGATTTTGTACCTGGATTGTATTTTCAAAAGGAAATAAATGCAAGGCAAATTTGCTTGATTTTTTAAACACAGAATTTCAACCTTCTGGCAACAGAATTTGGAGATGATGACAACGACGACGCTGATGATTGGCCTTTGTCCACTGCCTTGTTATCAATTCATGCTAATGTTTAAATCTTAGAATAATCTTGTTGAGTACTTTCAATGACAGATTTCATTCTGTCCTGATTATTCCATTGCTTTTTATGCTGAGGATTTAAAAATTTTTCTCTAGTACTAAGATATTAAAACATCCTCTTTTGATAAGTTGGCAGTCAGATATGTTGGCTACAGAAATTATTTCCTCACAGGTGGACACACCAGCTATAAATCCCCTCTGTACAAAATAATTGTAGCACTTTGATTTCATTTTAATTGCCATGATTCTGTCTTATGGAGTCCTGGGATTTACAGTTTAGGAAGGAGCATTTAGAGTTCTCAGCCTGATAGCCCCAGTGCCTCACCAAATGGCCTACCCCAGAATTTCATAGGAAGGTCCCATGGCAATTAAAATGGAATCATCATTCTATAATTATGGATTGTGAAGGTGTGGTGTAGTACAATGTTTGTTTATTTTAATAACATTATTTCCCCTTCTGTTGTCAAAGAGACTATCTGAGCCCAGCATCAGGATTTCAGAGTTTACAGTTCCGATTATTGGAGAATAAGATTGGTGTTTATCAGAGCCTCAGAGTTCCATACAACCGAAGGCACTACAGGGATAACTTCAAGGGAAAAGAGAATGAATCGTTGCTTAAATCTGAACAGGAGCCGACTCTGCTACAGCTAGTGGAAGTATGAGTTTTCACGTCTGCTAATTCTTGGCTTGCTATAAACAGTTTCAGTAGCTAATAATTCACCTCCATCTGCAAGTGATTTAGAAGAGGTAGGGAGGAAGAATTCAGCCAGATGGCCCAATTAACATTATGGTAATGATGGCAGGGTCCCAATCCCAGCTGGAGCTGTCACTATTTAACTAACATCTCAGCACATTTGTTAAAATCTTCTTTTTTCCTTTGGGCTATTTAGCTATCTGCACTTCATCATACAATGAATGATCACTTATTACATCAGAGGACATTTTATTTGGTTTATTTTTAATATAATCACATTATTCCCTATATTGGAATAACTAGTGGCTGAAATGATATATGGCTCTCTAAATATTGTTTTATAGTCAATAATGAAGGATATTTGCAGTTACAGCTCAACAACACCCAACACGCCACTTGTTCTTCATCCATTTGACAAGAACAATTCTGAACATTTCTCTTAGAGTTCATCTGGACTGGCTAGAACCCAAGTAAATGTCTGGTTATTCTGTGCCACAAACATACTGGGGATTCTTGCTTTGATTGATCTGCGGTGCCAGCTTCCTCCCCTCCCTAGATGTATATTATGGGAAGGTGGGAAAGTGCACATCTCCATTCATGTCATGATCAGGAGGAACTGTGTGGCAAGGAAAACACTTACATATCACTCATCCTCTCTTGGAAGAACCTGTTCCTTCCCTGAGTGTAAAAAGACCTGGTTAGATCCACAAAAGCACTGGGACAGGAGCAGTGTCATTAGGACCATTAAAAAAAACCTGGTCAACCATAGTTTTGCCCAGTTTGATCAATCTTTGTGGTAAAGCAGGAATGCGATGCTGACTGAAATAGAAATGTCTTTTCTGTTTTCTGTTGTGTTCTATGAGCATGATTCTGAAATACATGCACACATGCTCAGCATGTTCCCTTGCATCTCAACTGATTTCTATATATGTGGTGGAAAAACAATATCTGTAAAATGGGCTGGGTGTGTGTGTACTGATTCTATTACCTATTATGAATGGTATCACTTACAAACAAATTCAGTCCAATATGCCATTGCAAACAGGATAGATTTGACTTTACTGGCATAGGCTGAAGTATGGAAAGAGACAAAGGGATGCCTTTATGACCTAGTAGAGTCATTATTTGTTTTATTTATTTAAGGACTTTCATCCCACCAAAGCCTGCAAAACAATGTATAATGGATAAAAAAATTTAAAACAACAGATAGATTTAGAATATTTTAAAAAATGTATTTTCCGATGTGCACATAAATTTATACTGGGGTGGTCAACTGTGGCAGGTTCAGGGGTCAATTTTTTGTCCCTGGGAAAACCTGAGGACAAAAATACAAGACACCCCCCTCCACAAAACAAAACAAAAGTGGAAGTGGTCACTTGTATTGTCAGAATGTTTTTAAAAATCCACAAAAACATAAACAGACAAACTAAGTATACTTCACTAAGGAATGTCACTCCAATTCTGACTTACTAGGTAGTAGTCACTGCAAGCAATGGTAGCTGTTCTCCTATAGATTGAGACATGACAGACTGGCATTTCCATCCCTCTGGTGCAACAGTGATTGATCTCTGGTGCAATAGTCAGAAGCAAGATGCCTATTGTAATTTTTCCTTGCACTTGCATGGAGATTGCTTGCATGGAAACCCGTTTGCTGTATCCCAATTGACAGGAGAACAGACTCCTGTTGTTTGCAGTAGCTGTTGCCTAACAGAATTGGGAGAGGTTTACAATCCCTATGCATTCCCTACACTATTGAATACCAAGGGACCATGAATATGAATCAGTTATGAATGTTTGACTATAGGTTATTCATTTGTAACTGCAATAGTAAATTCCAGCTCTTGTATTTTTTATTTTAACTTGATGTTAAACATTGGGGTGAAGATAGTCAAATATAAACTTAATGTTATTAAATTCCGTGTGTCTCAAGATCACATTACCAGTGTATATGTATATTTATTAAAGGTAGTTATCAACTATGCATAAAACATAACCTACATAATAAATTAATGCATTTTGTTTTATAAGGCATGGTTAGAAAGAACACCTGGACTTGAACGAGAAGGATTTAATTTCTGGGGTAAATTTGAAGCAAATGTACTCAAGGGACTAGAAGAGGAATTTGCAATGGTGCAGGTACATTTTATAATATGTCATGGATTGTGTTAGAACTAATTCCTTAATTCAGCCATCTACATCTAAGACATCATGGCCACTTACAACAGAAGTTCAGTTTCATGCACTGACCCATCCACATGAGCTGTTTCCCATTCATGTATGTGCTAAAGTGAGGTGAGTTTAAGCATGACAATGCATCATTTCAAGCACATGAAAGAGATGATATAAAAAGAGAGATGGTATGATTAGAAAACAACCCAAATTACTATGAACCACTTACGTATCACTTACCATGATGATTCATGCAAGTTGTTTTTTTTTTTTAAATCATATTGCCATTTGCTTCCATGTTATCTATTCTCAAGTGGGTATTCATGTAGTAACTATATGCATGTATCAAGCTTTTTGTTTTTTTTAACTTAAACTGTATGCATGAATCCACATGAGGTTGATGTTAGTACAGTATTTTAAAATAAGATTAATCAATTTATTGACTGTTATATTTATTTTCTGCCCAAAATAGTGTAGAACCACCCAGTACATAGAAACTAGGGTTTCAAGTAATAAATACTTTGGTAACTAGAATGGAAGAAGGACTGAAGCTATCATGTATTAAGCAGGGAATTTTGTGGGTAAAATGTAACCCTTACATGTAAGAAGGATGCTGGGTGAGGAAATAAGAGAGAAAAAAGGGAAGCTTAGTTTTGGTCATTGTCAAAGTGATAATTATTGTAACTGACAGGCCAAAGAAGACCCAGAAGAAAAAGAAGACCAACTTACAGAACTTCAAAAACAGAAAGAAGTGCTTATATCACTGTTTGATGAAAAACGCCATGAACATCTACTTAGTAAAGGTAGGTAAGCATATTAACGTGCAAATGCCAATTACCACTAGGTCACAGGAACTAAGCTGTATTACAATTAATATAATTATATATTATTTAATAGATATTAAATTTTACAGGTGAAAGAAGATTGTCCTATAAAGCAATGAAAGGAGCTTTAATGATATACTTCTACAGGTATATAAATCTATTTATTCCCTTAAATGTCTCTACTGGTAACCTTGTTTTAATACCCCAAGGAGAGGTGTTGTGCTTGCTATTTAATACTCAAGTTATTGTTTGAAAGTAATTGGAGATTTTTTAGAATAAAATATCCCCAGTATTTGAGTTTTTAAAATTAAAAAACAGCTTTGTAAGTAACTCTGCTTTTTTTCTCATTCCTTTTACTTTTAAAATTAAAATTTTCTGCCAGAGAAATCAATACCTCTCCCAAATATGAAATTTGGTTACAAAAAGTATATACCACTGTATGAGTTAAACGTTTCAGATTTTGTTTCATTTAATATCTATAAATGATGCATACACTTAAAGACAAAGTATGCTTCATAAACAAAATAATGGGATATCAGTTTAAACAGAGTTAACTTTTGGATTAGTGATGAAAAGAATGTTCAAAGGCATTTAGAAAATTGTAAAACAAAACATGTTTTTTGGGTCTCAAGAACCCTAGCAAGAAGAATCTTGGACTAATGAGAATCTTAGAAGTCCAGGAGTTCTTCTGTGCAATTTAAAAAAATATGTGCAGAAAATTATGTATTTTGTGTAAACCAACCATGTGCAAATTTTGTACAAAACAAGTCCAAATTATGATGGGGCTTTGAAAACTGCAGTTTTTGAAGATTTTTGCCAAGTGGGAAGAAACTTGCTAAAATTACTTGTTGCTCTCTTCCAGAAGAAAATTACTGAGTAATTGCATCCCTACTTTGGATGTAAATATGCTGGAACCTGATCCCAATGCATATCTTTTGAGGAGAAAATCTTGTGGAGCAGCATCTACCATATATACTATATTTTCTGGCATATAAGACTACTTTTTAACCCAGCGAAATCTTCTCAAAAGTTGGGTGTCGTCTTATACGCCGGGTGTCATCTTATAGGGCAGATGCTGAAACATCTGAGTCGGACTGGAGAATTTGCAGTCGCCGCATATGTAACTGAAGGGCGGAGCAAGCTGCAGGCGTCCGGGACGCCCGGGGTATGGAAAAAAGAGCTGTGTTTGCAATACCGCTCTGATAGTCTTGGAGACAGGGAGGGCTGGGCAGGCAGGGAGAGCTGTCCAATCCAAGCAGGCTTTGTATACAACACGTTTTCCTGCTAAGTATCTGCATGTCATAAGCATTTGAATTAAAATTACCATATTGAAATCAAATCTGATTTTTAAATTTTTTTTTATTTGGTTTGCATTGGAAGAGGGGTAGTCTTATACAGCGAGTATATCCCAAACTCTATATTTTAACTGGAAAAGTTGGGGGTTGTCTTATACATCCCGTCGTCTTATACGCCGGAAAATATGGTACTCAACTATAAGTTGACCTCATGTATAAATTGAGGGCAGGTTTTGGGGCCAAAATTATGGATTTTGATATGACCTGTGGATAAGTCAAGGGTAAAACTTAGCAGCATGTAACAAAAGATGTAAAGGATGAAGCCAAAAAAAATAAAATAAATGATGCTAAAGTTCTCTAAAATTTTGACAGGCATAACTGTTTGTGCTCACCCTAAAGGCTGGATGGATGAGAGAGTAGAGGGGCTGATGCTTTTTTTAGGTGCTGCGAGAAGAGAGTAACCTTTCACTTTCCACTAGGGCATGGTTCCTTTTTTGATATGAGTTAAAGTACAGTACTTATAGTGACGTGTGGATAAGTTGACCCAGGTTTTTTGGATCAATTTTTTTGACTAAAAATTCTACACTTTTACATGAGTATATACAGTAAAAAAAATGGATCTCAAATAAGTTTATTTTCATTTTTCTGCATCTCCAAGGCAGCAAGTAAAGTGGTTTTATTAATGGAGGCTGCTCTTTATAGCTCAGCTTAGGACAAGGGTGAGCAACCGCCTTGGGGCCAAGAGTGAACAGGTTTCAGCTATGGTTTTCAGCCAAGAACTATGCCACAATAGCACCAACTTAAAAAAAAAGAAAAGAAAATGTGTGTGTGTGACTTAAGCAAGACTGGCAAGGGGCTTCAGGGATCATGAAAGTGGGGTTTAGGAATTCCACGCAGTCCACAGGCCACACTTGTCTGAGGAGTTTCTGTTGAGCATTTCACCTGCTCCACTCCTCCCTGTCCATCAATCTTCCTTTATAAAGCAGTAACTATAAGCTGTTCTGATCCTTTTCCCCAACCTGATACCACTGTCTCCCATTCCCACCTTAACCTTTCACATATTCTCAGGAGGCTGCCAACATTAAAATGTGTGCGTATATATTTTGTGTGTGAATGAACCATGTGCATATTTGTGTGTGCGTGTTTGTATGCATGTGTAAATCATGTGCAAATTGTGTGTATGTATACCATATGCATATCTGTGTATATACATAAAAAGAGAGAGAGATTACAGCCTTGGAGTGCAATTCTTACCACACTTACTTAGTAAGCTGATTTATTAAGACACATTGAACCAAATGGCACTTCTAAGTAAAGATGCAAAAATGTGCACACAGTTGCTATTTCCATCATGGCTAAATTAGTTCTTGGATGCCCCCTGTCTAAAGACAACAGACAATTTGTGCTCTTGCTTGTGACAGGACCATGAATGTGAATCCCCTTTTCTCCAACCACTCTGCATCCATACTTAACTTTGTTTGAAGAATAGAAATAAATAGAAAAATAATCAAATTAAAAACTCTCTCTTTGTTCTCAGTTAACTCTTAATTACTTTTGAACTACTCGGCCGTGGCAAACCATTAACTGGCTTTAGCCCACTTCGTGTGCTAATAGTGCATGGTGTGTGTGTGTGTATAATCGGCATGTTTTTTCATTTGGTCCATACCAATTCTTTCCTTTTCGTTTTCTCCTTTTTAAAGAGAAGAACCTCGCTTTCAGGTTCCTTTTCAGCTTCTCACTAATCTAATGGATATTGATGTGCTGATGACTAAATGGAGATGTAAGTTTTCTTTCCAGTATTCTTTTACTTGTTGATGTATCTTCAAGTTGATTCCAACTTAGTGTGACCCTATTAGAGGGTTTTCTTGGCAAGATTTATTGGAAGGAGGTTTAGCATTGCCTTCTTCTAAGGTTGAGACAGTATCACTTGCCCAAGTTCATTCAGTCATAGTCCAACACCGAGATCACTGTATTACACTGGTTCCTTCTTGAGGTGCAATTACCATAACACTAACTCACACTGCTGCTTAAACTCTTATGAAAGCAGCTTTTCACAGTTGACAGCTATAATGAAAAGGTTGTAAGGGGAAATTAATAATTAAAGGGATGGCTAATCAGTATTCCCTGCAAAACAGAAAACTTGCATAAATATTGACTCCCTGCAGTTATTGATGGATGAGTTCTGGCAGCTTTTCATAGCTTCCCCCAAATCAGCACTGTTTAAGATGATGGTGCCAAGCTGCCCTTTGCTTACCATAATCCTAGTATGTTAGTGAAGGTCATGCCAGGCAAATATGCACTGCAGATGCCTTGAATGCAAACACTGCTGATTTGCAGCAAAATACCCAGTTTCTTGAAGCATGTACCTGTAGCTTTCTACCTAAACATCTGGGGATCTATTTATTTATAAATTCTTTTTGTCCCCTCTGTCGTCTTCTGAATGTGTCAAATGAATTAAACTAGTATATTAGTGACAAGCTTTGTGGTCCCCGATTCAAATTTTGTGTTGACCATAAAATCACTCACTTTGGGCAAACCATTTATTTCTTCCTCATCTTCAAAAACCGAGTTAATAAAACAGATTACGTTGAGTCTCCCTTATCCAAAATGTCTGGGATGAGAAGTATTTTGAATTTTGGAACATGCATATACATACATATCTTGGAGGTGGTATCCAGTTCTAAACACAAAATTCATACACCTTATACACATAGCCCAAAAGTAATTTTACATATTTTACAATAATTTTGTACACCAAACAAAGTTTGTGTACATTGGACCATCAGAAAGCAAAGATGTCACTATTTCAGCCACCCATGAAAAACAGATTTCCTTTTTGGAATATTTTAGATTTTGGAATTCTGGATAAGGGAGACCTAACTTTATTATAACAAGGGGATAAATCCAATGTTCCATTGGTGGCTGCAGCAGAACTTTCTTCTCCTTCCCTCTTCAGCCCTTTGTGCTGCCAAAGATTAAGTCAGTGGTGTGATTTAGGGGGTGTATGGGTTATTGCACAGGAGTTGGAGAGGAGGGACATCACCTTCCACTGGGTTCTGCTGGGTACTGTTCTTACCTTGTGACACTCCAGTAGAGCGTGTTATTCAAGATGATCTTGGTTAGGCTTTTTAAATAGCCCATAGTAGTGAGCCTGGACATTACCCTACTAGCTCTTCTGAACTCAGTGGTTACTTCTCACACAAGACTGGGAAAGAGTTGTGCTGCAAACCACTATTGGTACACTAATATTATTTAATTATATAGGTCAGAAATATAAAATTAATTTAAAAAACATTGGTGCTGCATTACAGATTTTAAAAAGTTGTCAAAGAATTAAGGTTGACTCAGTTGTAAAGCAGAACATTTATTATATGTCATGAAATTAGTAATGACCTTTCAGAAATTTGTCTCTCTGTTTAGACAACCATGTATGTATGGTGCACAGAATGATTGGCAGCAAGGCTGGGACAGGAGGATCATCAGGGTATCAGTATTTACGCTCAACTGTGAGGTAAGCCCACACTGTAAAGGCAAATGAAGTAAGTCTCTATAATCCTGTCTGCATGGGTCAAATAAAAGATTGCCCCTATCCTCTCAGTAGGGAATCTGGATGACACACAGCCCAACCCCTCATTTTGGTGGAAACAGCCTGGACAATGTCTGGCCAATTCAGCACCAAACCTAGGGGATACACCCCTCTTCTTCCTGCTCTCCGTTGAGATTCTGGGCAGCTGTTTAAAATGCTTCCTGCCATGCCACCTCACGCAGCCACTGCTGTGGCAAGTAGATCATTCTATGGTTAGAATGAGGCACCCAGCCATGTGATTGACACTGGGCACCTTCTTTTGACCTCAGAACGAGCAATTTGCCAGGGATGTCTGTGCGAATATTCATCCTTCATCACAATGGAGGGCCCCAGGCAATGAGGAGAGGTTGGGGAAGCTGGGTATGTTTAGCCTGGAGAAGAGATGGTTAAGAGGTGATATGATAGCCTTGTTTAAGTATATGAAAGGGTGTCATATTGAAGATTGAGCAAGCTTGTTTTCTGCTGTCTCAGAGAAGAGCACCCAGGACAATGGATACAAGCTACAGGAAAAGAGATTCCATCCAAACATTAGGAGGACAATAAAAACAGTGGAACACACTCCCTCAGAGTGTAATGGACTCTCCTTCTTTGGAGCTCTGTAAGCAGAGGCTGGATGGCCATCTGTTAGGGATGCTTTGCTTGTGAGTGCCTGCATGGCAGGGCATTGGACTGGATAGCCCTTGTGGTGTCTTCAACGCTATGATTCTATGAAAAGGGGAATATTTTAGGGGCTGCTTTGGATCCAAAGGTTCTCAAGTACTCCATACTTTTTCCCAACATGTCCCCCAAATGAGAAGAAGCTGTCTAGCCCTGGCTGTGCTTCCCCTTCAATGGCCTAAGTCACTCTGGCTTGTAGACATGGAGTAACTATTGCTAGCTAGCCAAATACCCTTTACAAACAGGCGAGAGCCCTTCTATTAACAATAATAATATAGCTGGTACTATTACTAATAATACTACTAACATGATGGTGATGGTGATGACGAGAACAATGGAGACCTTTATTTATATCCCATATTTCCTCCAGAATCAAGACTCAAGGTGGCTTACAAAATTAGTCAATTGCAATTGTCTTGCACAGCCAGGGTTGCATGTATGCCTGTATGTTGGAAGACCATGATGTTGCCACTCCAGAATTTATAGCAGAAAATGATGCGATAGTCATGTCGCTGTCTTACAACCTCTGCCTGGTTTCTCAAATCTATGATGATCACCCAGGGGTGTCCCAGTTTGCACAAGGGATGTTTCACCCCATTATAGCAAGGTGAATGCACCCCCTCAAGCTTGGACCACAAGCTTGTGGTGATCCCCAGTCTGCACGAGTCACGTTATTGATCACACCTGAAATACATATGAAACTAGAAAATATTGAATACAGCTTCCCCTTAATCCATTTCTTTTTCCTTTGCAGTGACAGATACAAGGTGTTTGTTGATTTGTTCAATCTATCAACATATTTGGTGCCGAGACACTGGATCCCTAAGCTGAACCCAACTGTTCATAAATTCCTTTATACAGCAGAATACTGTGACAGTTCTTACTTTAGCAGTGATGATTCAGATTAAAAAAACCCTTTGGATAATCCTTGTAAATAAATGAAATGTAACTAAAAGAAGTTCATCCTTTCAAATTATATGTTGTTAAATATAAACATATGCTTATATTATCTATGTAATGTGTATGTATGTATTTATGCACAAATGCACTACTGTATAGCATTTAAAGTAGGGGTGGACAACTAAAAAGAGGCTGGGGAGAGAATTTAACCCTTGAAATCCTCTCCCTATGAATGGTACTTTTGCATTTTGGGGCAAAAATCAATTCATATTTGAGCTGCAAGTGATTGGAAGTCACTTCTAGTCCCTGGTTCTCAAACATTTTTTAGTCAATTAACAGCAAAGGAAAGAAATTTTTAGCAGGATTGGGGTCCTCCTGACTTGCCTCCGCATAAAACTGTTCCTGACAATATTTGGTGGAGGACCAAAAAATGAGGTTAGCATCTATATGTGGGCTATGAGCTCCATTTTTTCCACTCTTGGTTTAAAGTATAACTATATTTTTGATAGGCCATCAGAAATAAAATGTACAAATGGGACAAACTCTGGCTTCCATTTATTTTAAAGTAGTTGTTCAAACCCTTGCAACCTATTAAATTGTCTCAACTGCTGCTGTAATGATGACACGATTTTGCTTCCATTTTGATCATGTATGTGAATTGCCCTGGGAGCACTTACCCCAGAAGGTGGCATTAAAATATTGGAAATAAAAGTGAAATTTCATATGTATCTGGTAACTGAAGAAATCAATTGACACAATCTATTTATGCAAAAACAATTTCCCTAAGTCACCCAGTGCCACTTCCTCTTCCATACTGTAGAGATTGTTATTTTATTGTGGGTTAATGTTATTAGCGTCCCTAACACTTTTACAGGACAAGTGATGTTAAATGAGATCAATGAGAATGTGTGCCGCTACTGGGGTGAGTGGGATGGGGCCATCCATGGAGGTTCAAATCCGTGGATGGCACAAGCCAATTGTGTGTGTGTGTGTGTGTATTTAAATTAAAAGAAGACCCTCACTCTGTTATACCCATATGCAAGAAATATTTAAATGGGGCAAATATAGATATGAAAGAGCAATCATTCCATGTGTGTCTCCTCCAATTGTAATTGACTCAAAATATTTAACAATGTACAAATGCAAGTGCCTTTTTATTGAAAAGTAGCAAATTAGGAAACATATTTTTATTCATGTTTATTATAAAAATTAAAATCACTGCTTTGAGTATATAAAATATATATTTACAACTTAGCAAATGTTTAGCCATATTTTAACCAAAACTGATCACTGAACCAGCACAGGTTTTGCTAAAGTATTAGAATTAGTAGACCAAATGTTAATTGTAAATGTTTGAAAATGTTTTTCATTTCTCCATGGGAGTCTATTCATTATATACTTGAAAAAGAACAGAATCATTGATAATTTCAGTTATTATCAAGACACAGGTAAGTTTGAGTCAAGCTGAAAAACTGGATTCAGAATACTGAGACTGACCCTGTTGCATTTACAAATAGAAGGTAAACTCAGGTTCTAGTATAGCACAAACACTCAGGAACAGAAGTGAAAACATGAGTGGATCAGCAGAGTATGGGGAAAACACATCTCTTGAGGGGGAGCATTGATCACAGAATCATAGAATCGTAGAGTTGGAAGAGACCACAAGGGCCATCCAGTCCAACCCCCTGCCATGCAGGAAATCCAAATCAAAGCATCCCTGACAGATGACCATCCAGCCTCTGTTTAAAGACCTCCAAGGAAAGAGACTCTATCACCCTCCGAGGGAGTGCATTCCACTGTCGAACAGCCCTTACTGTCAGGAAGTTCCTCCTAATGTTGAGGTGGAATCTCTTTTCCTGTAGCTTGCATCCATTGTTCTGGGTCCTGTTCTCTGGAGCAGCAGAAAACAAGCTTGCTCCCTCTTCAATATGACATCCTTTCAAATATTTAAACAGGGCTATCATATCACCTCTTAACCTTCTTTTCTCCAGGCTAAACATCCCCAGCTCCCTAAGTCGTTCCTCATAGGGCATGGTTTCCAGACCCTTCACCATTTTTGTTGCCCTCCTTTGGACACGCTCCAGTTTCTCAATGTCCTTTCTGAATTCTGATGGAAGGGAACAACATGTGGCTTGCATCCCTGGTTATTTTTGCAGTTTTCACTGACCATTGCCTAGTGCTGCTAATAGGAGTGACCCACTGACTTAGAAACGTTCCCCTGCCTTCATCCCTTTTGGAAGGAAATGCCGTGTTCTGTGATTTTGCATAACTCACTAGAACCCCAACACTGGCAATGAAGTAGCCTCCAAAAGGAAATGAGGCCCAATGTGGTCCCTTGACACTGGGAAACTACTCACTACTAGAGGCTGAATCACATTTGTTTTGCCCTACTAAAAGGAAGAGGCTGTGCACCCTGAACATTCAAACTATTCATAATTATTACTTTTTCTTTGCAAAGTGCTCTGCAACCTCTGTTTTTTATTCACAAGAAGTACAGAATATAGCTGGTCATTATTACCCTTTTACAGATAAGATACTGAGACACACAATATGGTTTGTCTAAGGCACACAGCAAATACATAGCAGCCTAAAAATTATTTTAGTCCTGATTAGAGTAGGCCCATGAATCCACTGGATTTATCTAAATAATCTAAATTGATTTAATGAGCCTACTGTGGTGGGGACTAATCTACAAGATGCCAGACAATATCTGATAAATCCTGGTCACCAGCTGTCTGCGTAGGATGTCACTGTAACTCAAAACTCTTACTTAAACATTTTGAAAACATTTTGATTCGATAAGGTAATATTACTACACTTCATACCAGAACTAGTAATATACAAACCTTCCTCTTGCCTAATTGATGACTGTGGTGCAATGTCTGGGTGTATTGCAGTGCGTTTAGTGCACCAATAGTAAATGTCTATGGCACTGGCTGGAAGAGAATGATTCTTCCATCTCCTGAGATTTGTTAAGGTTTCAATGCCCTCAAATAGCATCCCTTCTTGAAAATAAAATGCCTTCATATTTTGTTCACAAGGATTGAAATATCTGCCACAGATCCTTTTGTAGAGCAGCCGTTTCATATAAACACAGCAGAAACTTCATCAGCAATACCTAGAAGGTATCAAAATCAAAGACACAATTTGGTTACTAGAGAAATCTTTTACAAATATGTCCAAAAGCTTTTACAAATTAGTAGTCCCAACAGGTAATGTCTTTTTCTCAGTAGACCTAATCACACTGCATTAGTTATTCATGATGACTAGTTTCAGAAGAATAATGGTGCTTTCAGTAAAGTATATACCTGAACTTAGTTTTACCAAAACTAAAGGGCAAAATAGACTGCCCCGAAGGGGTGGTTTGAAACCGCCCCTGAGAAAGCTGGATTGAGCTGTGGCAACCGCACGCTGTGGCCCCAATCTGCCTTTTTACAATTTGCCATTTCTTTTTGAGCTGGCAAAAAGGCATGTTTCTAAGGAGTAGTGGTACATTTTAAATATAAAGAAATATCCAGGCAGGCATGTACAACAGTCCTTAATGTGACTTTATCTCATTAGATAGCTGAACTTCTGCAGGAAGAAAGGTTGCTTTGAAGCATTTTCTGACAAAATAAAGTTGGCAATGTATGTGTCTGTCCGAAAATCCAAACAGGCTTGTAAAATATGGCCACCTGTGCCAGTATCTGGAGGACCATCTGTATGATCATCCAATATACACCACAAAGACTTTGGCACAACTTACCACAGATATTGGAACCCATTTTAATATGAACATAGCCTTCTAGTCCCCATGTTGGTCCCCAGGAGTTTCTTACAATCCAAAAAGGAATGCTACCTGCAAAATAACTTTCATTAGTTTTTCTCCCCAGTGAAAATGTTCTAAAGACTTTTGTGCCATTAGTCTAATAGGCACAAAAAGCAAAACTTCATTCAATATAGAACAGAATACAGCCTCTAGTGGAGTGTTTCAAGATCCATGTATTAAAACATCAGAGTATAAAGAAAGCAACACAAGGGTAATAAAACCAGGGAAAGGAATGTAGCCTTAACTTGATTTCTTACACTAGGAGCGGGAACTATGCAGTCCTACAAATCCTGTTGAATTAAAATTCCCAGCAGCCAGTTACATGCAATACAACAAAATTAGTTCTCACTTCTGCACTATAAAGTAACAACAGTTTTGTATGCTTTGTGCATATATATGTATTAGCCTACTGAGAGGTGAGCATAAGAAATGCCCATAAAGAGCAAACTAAGATATTTATAGGCTACACTAAGTTAGAAACGTGTTCTGACCTGGTACTATCAGCATCCACTAAATGCAGCAGCTGAGTAGTTGAGATAGAAAAGAAAGCCAATGTGACATAGTGGTTAGAATGCTGAATTAGGTTTCAGGTTCAAGTCTATACTGTGCCATGAAACTTGATGAGTGATCTTGGCCTAATAATTATCTCTCAGTTTCATCTACCTCCTTAATATGATGTTGTAAGGATAAGATGGTGATGCTAGGGGAAAGAAGACCTATGTATACCACCTTGATCTCACTGCAGGATAAGGCAGGATATAAATGCATTATGCAAATAATGCATAACCAATGCTTGGCCTGAATACATCCTTTACTATTATACTACGTGTGCATGCCTAAAGCAGATTTCAGAGTCTGGAGCGAAGTTAAAAATAGGCATGGTTTTTGTATGACTTGAGAAGCATATGTGCAGCATATTAAACATTAAAAATGCAGAAAGTCTATCATTTGCTTTGTCATTGTTGCTGAACTTTAACCTGTTGTTATTTGGATAAAAGTATATTTCACTGTAATCAAAGGGGGCTTACTTACTTACCAAAATTACTTACTTCTGAATAAACCTGATTTGGATAAAGCTCAGTCTCAGAACAGATGCATAATCATTTCATCATTTAACCATTATGCTGAAATTTACCTGTTGTGTCATAACCAGTAATAAGAACTGCATGATTTGGTTCTCCACTGGAACAATGATGCTGTATGATACCACCAAGGTAATCTTGCCAGCTGACTGCATCTACTATTACTGCCAAAGGACCCCATTCAATCAGCATCTTCTTCATTTTATCTTCCTGGTCACTGAAATATAAATAATACCTCATAGTTGGAATTTAAGCTAACATTAAAATTTCCTGCAATAAACATATTTAAAACAGCTTTTGGTGAAGAGTCTGTTCCTTCAGGACCAAGTTGCCCTAGCACTGGCAAAAAACAGATAGCTGGATTCAGTGGGTTGGCGGGATGTGGTCCTCGAATATTAAACAGCAAGGAACCATTTGTGCTGGTAATATATACTGGATAAAATTATCCAGAAATCTTTAGCTGTTCAAATAAATCAGGAAATAGGGATATATGCTCATTGATTTAAATCTTATTCTGGGGTTTTGCGTGTGTTTGCACGTGTATGTGTGGTGCAGCGAAAATAAATTCTTCCAGTAGTAAGCAGCTCTTAGCAAGAATGGTAGTGTTGTAACCCCAGTAAAACCACTATAGCACACTGGCTCTCTTTGCATGTGCAATACCTCAAAAAACTTAAGAGGTACATAGAAGCCTTTTTTTTTTTCTAAATACTTATGGCACCACTTGATTAAAAGAGCCAGCATGGCACTGAGGTTTGAATGTTGGACTACGACACTGGAGACCAGGTTTGATTCCTAGCTTGGCCATGAAAAAACTGGGTGACTATAGGCAAGTCACATGCTCTCAGCCTCAGGGGAAGGCAATGAGAAATCTCCTCTGAACAAATCTTGCCAAGAAAACCTCATGACTCTGGAGACCAGAGTTTAATTCCCAGCTAGGCCATGAAGCAACTGGGTGACTATGGGCAAGTCATAATGCTCTCAGCCTCAGGGGAAGGCATTGGCAAATATCATCTGAACAAATCTTGCCAAGAAAACCCCATGATAGGGTCACCATAAGTCAGAAACAATTTTAAGGCACAAAACAATAACCACATGATGGGAACACTATTACACAAATCACTATGGTGGGTTACAGACAGCCATATAAGAACGCAACAAGCATGTACTAGGGTTAGGAAGGGGTGGTGCTTCCGCACCCCCCAACCCTATTACGCGCTCTGCGCGTAGAAAATGGCGGTGGCCGTTTCACACGGCCGCTGCCATCAGTACGTCACAACCGCGCTGCCTCCAAACGAGGCCGCGTGGTTGTGACGTATTGAGGCCACGCCGCGACGCATAGTGTGCCCTTTGCACGACCCTGGAAGGAGCTCCATTTCGGAGCTCCTTCCTGCTTTGCATCGCTGGGCACAGCCTTCAGACGGCTATGCCCAGCAACGCAAGGGAGAAAGAAGCCTCAAGGACACCCCTTTCCAGGCTGCGGGGAAGCGGCCTTTTGCCGCTTTCCCGCAGCCTGCAAAGCGGCGGATCGGGGCCTTGGAGGCTGCTGGTCTGGCAGCTGAGGCCCCGATACACCGGGGGAAGAGGCGGGTGCAGGCCACCCCAAACGGGCGGTCTGTAACCCACCAATGTGACTTTTAAAAACAGTTTGGAACACAGTAGCAGTACTTCCAGTGGCAATTCATAGAACCTTTACCATAATGTTCAAGGACTCCTACCTGTTCAAATAATGTTGCTGGATATTCTATACTTGCTAAAACTAGAATTTCCAAAAGGAACTATTTCTTTTACTGTTCTTTAACTCATATTATTTCTAAGACACCCTCCAACAACTAACAGAATGAATCTGCATTTTAAATAATTTTAAACATATCAATTTGAATTAGAAATAAGATTCTCAAAAATGCCTTTCATTTCTGGTCTCACTTTTCCATCTGAAACTGCTACACATGGAATTAAGCAGAGAGGATAGCTGATTATCTATTTGCAAATATTAGTGGACCCCCCCACCCATTGTAGCTGTTTTAGAGCAGTTTTTGGGTTAGTAAATACCCTAGACACACCAGATCTTGTCTGATCTGGGAGGATAAGCTGAGTCAATCCCGGTTAGTATTTGGATGGAAGACCATCAATGATTACCAAGTGCTGTAGGCTACACTTCAGAGGAAGAAGCTGGCAAAACCACTTCTAAGTATTCCTTGCCTAAAAGAATTCTTATGAAAAAATTTATGGGGTTGCCATCAGTCAACTAATGACTTAAAGGCACACACAGAGAGTTAAATAATTGCAAGAAAGGCACAGATTGTACAAGCTGTACTCAGTATCACTGTTCTGATCACATGAGACAAATAGTGTACACATTGCAGGGGAAACACAAACAGTACTGACTCCTTTTAATGGGCAACTAATACATAATGTCTCTGCCATCTTACGTACCACATCTACTTAGAAAATATAGTACTTCCTATATGCTATCCTCCATGAACAAGCCATTCTATTTTGGACATAATAATGGCATCACTCTGCATTTAGACTGGAAAGCAGAGTAATGGATGCATTTACTAATATACTGTTTAGTACAGTCAGCCCTCCATATTCACAGATTCTTTATACATGGATTCAACTATTCACAGCTTGAAAATATTCCAAAAATATATAAATTATAGAAAGTTGGGGGGGGGATTTCTGTTTAAAATCTGAGAAAGGTTGGAGTAAGACACAATTCAGACTGCTACTGAATACATTTAACATTTTCAGATGTACTGTATCTATTTAAGAACATCTGTCATGCTTATTTTCTTTTGTATAATTCTAATGAACATAATGTTCAATCTTTTAAAAGTAATCATATTAGCACTTCTGGCATGCATAATAAAAATCACAGGGCTACTGAAGCGTCTGTAGCAACACTTTTCACACAAGATATAATTTATTTAGGTGTTTATTTAATTTATTTAATTTTGCAATTCTTTCCCAGTCCTGAACTCAAAGTAGCTTATAAAGGTTAAAACAGATACAGCTGGAAGAATCCATGATTAAAAAGTTAAAATATAATTAAATCATCAATAGAATTAAAAGCACTTAAAAGCATGCCCCTTAAAAAAATCAAATACTTAATTTTGAAGCTTTCTAAGATATATAAAAATCAAAATCCAATATGCTGGAATTGTAATAAGGCCATCGGTTCTTATGTGCATATGTGGTGGTTTTGTGACTTTGCAAAAGAATATTGGAAAATGATTCATCAAAAGGTGCAAACTATTTTACAACAGACTCTTCCTCTAGATCCTAAAATGTATTTGTTGAACATGATTATGAATGATAAGTTAGAAAGATCGCATGGTAAACTGTTGTTTTATATAATTTCAGCAGCCAGAATCGTGTTTGCTTCTTACTGGAAAGCGACCCAACATCCCTCGTGGAATGATTGGGCCATGAAGTTGTTGGATTATATGCAAATGGATAAACTAACATGTTATGTAAGGATCTTGGATTGGAAAAAAGAAAAAAGAGTTTGGGAACCTTTTGTATGTTTTTTGGAAAAAGAAGAATTGCCCTCAGATTTTATTTGGTAATAGTAATTGTATAAACTTACCTTTATAGTCCTATAGGTGGGCAAGATAATGAAGTACGGTAGCAAATACTTAAGAAAACAGCTTGATGTTTTGATGTAACAATAAACATGTGAGAAATGAGTTATGTAACCATGACAGAAGTGTAATAGGTTCTCTAGTTTCACACTCACTTGTCCCGCCTCCTCAGAGGAAGTTTTGATTTTAGCGTGGTAATGGAAAATTATGTGCGATTATATTTCTGTTTACTAATTTACTCTATTTGATAATTATCAGATGTAGTGAAAACTTTTATGTATATTCTCGTAAATGTGTACTTTTTTAATGTTTAAAATACTCAATAAAGATCATATACTAAAAAAAAAAATCAAATACATATATAGACAATACAACACATGATTAAAGACTGTTCTTTCCTGTACAGTCAGCAAAGGGCTACCAAAACAAAACAAAACAAAATCTTATCCTGCCTAAGGAAACACAGCTTGGAAGGTGCAAGGTTAAGTTTGTCTAGGAGGTGGAGAGGTCTCGTATTAAGGTAGTCAGTATAAGTGACCATTTAATAATACCAATTAGATTTTACCTGAGATCATATGCAGCATATCCTTTGACTGAGACTCCAAAATCTGCACGAGTGAAATAATGGCACAATCCCATTTGAGCTTTAAAAGGATATTCTGAATCTCTCACCAACTTCACACGTGTCTATAAACAGATAATTAAAATGAATGGCAAATGTACTTATGCTTACCAAAGTTGCTTTTGACCTGGAGGGATCTGCAATAATAGGTCAGGATACTATTCAAATAAATGTGGAATTCCTTTGTTCTGGTCTTACGTTTGATGGCTGGAAAGGGGATCAAGTTGGGCAGGAGGTCATGGCCTTAGACTGGAGCTTGGATGGTCACTTTTGGGGATAACTGTAGGGCAATTAAAGTTTCCTAAGGCCATATCTTATGGTGAACCCAACAGTTCAAGAGAAAATTTGTGTGTGTGTAAGCACATCCCAAAACGGAGAGTGACCTGAATCATATAGTTTGTTCACCAGTTTGCCCTGTGATTCACTAGGAGCAAATGGGATGTTTGCAAGAGGTGATACAGCAGGATCTGCATGCAGGAAATCTATCTATCTAAGGAGGGGAATTGTCTGGCCAGTAAGGTGTAATCATGATGGTTAGGGAATTTTGTGAGTGATGATCAGCCAAAAAAACCCAAAACACCTCTTCCCCAGATGAGCTCCTGATGCTAATTTACATGTGGGTGTTGTAGGGGGTGGAAGTATTGTCATAAGAAGCCATGTGATAACAGTTGTCAGTGGTATTCAATATTTGGCTATTGGTGGAGATATTATAAACAAGATGGATTTCTGGCCTAATCCAACAGGACAAGGCCAATGTTGGCTTTTTAACAATTCCCACATTTTTCTTCTTTTTACAAAAATGATCATTTGTTAAGAGACAGTAGCACTGTAAGAAATGAATACCTGATTCAGCCAGCTCAGAGCAGTTACAGTTGAGCCACCGTGGCAACCACTATTATTGTACGAACAGTCAATGACCTGTTGTACACTGAGTTCTTCCAGAAATTTCCTTTTGATTGCATAAACAGACTCTACTATACCAACAACACTGAAAGCCCAACAGCCACCACACTGGAAAGAAAACAACAACAAAACAAACCCAGTACAAAATCAGTAATAATTGTCACTAGTTAGTGCATACCTTTCTGTGCTACATACTTTGATACAGAATATTCCTGAAAGATATTTTATAGCTCTGCATATATGTTTATATCACATCCTCTGATCTTTCCAGAAAGTGACCTGTTCTACCTATTTTTAGTTGAACTGCACTGACTGTGGTAAATTTTTAATTGAGAATCTACAGAAGTTCTTCTGTTAGCTGAAATTATGAAGAAGCCTGCCTATATAAACTTCACAAATAAGAGCTGCACGAATATGGCTTAGTACATCAGAAGACACTTGACTTATTTTATTATCTCAAGGTTACCACAGTTTATTATCTCAGGGTTGTCACATGTTTGAACAAAGTCCAGTTATCAGAAAAAAATAAAATACAGAGCTTACCGTTCCTTGGTTTCTCACTTGTGTAACTACATCCTTGTCACGCCAATCAAACTTTGCTGGTAAAGGTTTTTCTGTTCCCTCTAGCCCATCCCCTGGAGTATATTTGGGAACTTTAGAAGGTTTACTCTGTAAGTAAATAGCTTTAAAATAAAACAAATGTTTTAGCATCTTCCAGTTTATAAATAACCACAGCCAATTCAGATAGTCTGTTTCTATAAGCAAGATATTTGTGTTCTTTTAACTTAGTGCCAAAACACACTACAAAAATAATCCAGTTTGAGACTGCTTTAACTGCTCTGGCTCATTGCCAGGGAATCCTGGGAAAAGTAGTTTACTGTGGCACCAGAGCTCTCTGACAGAGAAGGCGTAGGCGGGGTACAGACGGTCTGCCGCCGCCGCCAGTAGGTCCGCGAGGGAGTCGGAGCCTTCACACGGCCCGACTCCCGTGCGGACCGAAAAAGAAGCTCCAAAATGGAGCTTCTGTTTGAGATGTAGCGAGGAGCCAGGGGCGCGCTCGCTACGTCACAAGCGGCGCGACGCGTACGGACGCTCAGCGTCCGATACACAAAGATGGCGCCGGCCTTGTAGAAGGGCCGGCGCCATCTTGTACGGACAGAGTCCGTACTAGGCCCAGGGGCGTCTATAAGAGACGCCCCTTTTTTAAAATGGAACGTCCGGAGGACGTCCCAAATGGCGGTGCAGAAAGCACCTAAATGTCTCACAAAACTACAGTTCCCAGAATTCTCTAGCATTGAAGCAGGGCAGTTACAGTGGTCTCAGACTGGATTATTTCTTTAGTGTGTTCTAAATTTTATTTTCTTAAGACAAATACCATACTGTTGGTTGTTGAGGAAACGAGAACGTTATGAACTGAAAGATATCAAACAAACTACCATAATGGCTTACACTGAACACAAGATGTTACCCTCAGCAAAACGATAATTAACGATAAAAATAATTTTAATAATTCCGTACCTTTAAATTCTTGAGGAAACAAATTGGAAAACTGATTTATTCCATAGAAAGCAGTATTGTTGTCACTAGTTGAGAAGGAATTCAGGTGTCTAATTCTTTTAATGCTTTCCTTTAAAACAAAACAAAACAAAAATAATTAAATCTCCTGAAATGCAGGATATGAGGGCAACTTGTGGCCATACAGATGTTCTGAACTTCCAGCGGTGGAGCCAGTGATGATGATAGGATGTACTTTGCAGGCAGGCACACTTACTAAACTGATGCTTATTAATGAATACAGAGGCTAATTATGCTGCTATCTAACTGTTGCCTTGGGAACAAAACAATAATGACTTGACATACATAGAAAATAGTCTATTCTTAGCAACTTTTCACTTTGTGTCTATTTTTTGAGGGAACTCTGGAAAACACCTTTAAATCTGAAGTGACTTCATTTCCCCCCTCTTTTTCTTCAAAACTCCCCTTTCCTGCACGGTCCTTTGCATGACTTTCCTGTATGACCCATGGGGGCCTCTTCTTTCTCAATGGCAGCGACTTTTACAAATAGTTAACTGTCTTGTATGTAGGCCCTAAATACTGCAAAGGCACCAGATCCTCTCTGATCTTGGAAGGTAAGCAGGACTAGCCCTGGTTAGTACTTGGATGTGAGACTGCCAATGAATACATGGTATTGTACGCTATATTTCAGAGGAAGGAACTAGCAAAACTACCTATGAATGTTTCTTGCCTAAGAAAACCCTATGAAACCCATGGGGTCATCCTAAGTCAATAGGTGACTTGAAGGCACAGACACACAACTGTCCTGTTTGTAGGGCCTAAACTGTCCTGTATGTAAGTAGGGCTTAAATATCACAAAAGGTACTGGATCCTGTCTGATCTTGGATGCTAAGTAAGATCAGCCATGGTTATTACTTGGATGAAAGACCGCCAATGAATACCAGATGCTGTAGAATATGTTTCAGTGGAAGGAACAGGCAAAACCACCTGAGGACAAAATTAACGGGGTCACCAAAGGTCAAAGCCACCAGAGTCTGTCTGAACTTGGATGATAAGCAGGGCCATCCCTGCTTAGAACTTGGATGGGAGACAGACTACAAACACTGACTGCTGTAGGTTATATTCCCATAGGAGGGAACTGGCAAAACAACCTCTGAGTGTTCTTTACCAAAGAATATCCTAAAAAAAATCATAGGGGTCGCTATAAATGGACAGATGACAAGAGCTGGTGGGGTGTAGTGGCTTGAGAGTTGGACTGTGACTCTGGAGACCAGGGTTCGAATCCTGGCTTGGCTGTGTAGACCTGCTGTGTGACCTTGTTGATGTTTGCATTGGCATAACTTGCGATTTCCATCATGCCGCAGGATGATGGGTGTTGCCACTTATGAGGACAACACTGCAGGCTGAGAAACTGTCTTGGTCTTTGTCTCTCTATTTAGGTGGGCGCTAGTGCTCTTCAACACTGGATCCACACTGCAGAAATAATCCAGTTTGACACTGCTTCAATTGCCATGGCTCCTTGCTATGGAATTTTTGGAATGATAGTTTGTTGTGGAGGTTTCTTGGCAAGATTTGTTCTGATGGGGTTTGCCCATGCTATTCCTTGAGGCTGAGAAAGTCTGACTTGCCCAAAGTCTCCCAATAGGTTTCTATAGCTGAACTGGGAGTCAAACCCTGGTCTCCAGGATCTTGTCCAACACTGAAACCACTACACCACGTTGGATGTTGACACATTATAAAACACATTTTCTCCTTCAAATGTGAATTGCCTAACTTCCAGTCTTGACTGAGGTGAAAGGTGGTTGTTTTTGATTGCCAGTACTGTATGTGAAACCCACTGAGTGACCTCGAGCAAGTCACACACTCTCAGCCTCAGGGGAAGGCAGGGGCAAACCTCATCTGAACAAATCTTGCCAAGAAAACCTCATGAGAGAGTTGCCTTAGGGTTACTATAAATTGGAAACAACTTGAAGGCACACAACAACAACAAAATGGGCACAGTACAAGGTCCAGCGTGGTGCCATGGCTTGAGTATTGGACTCTGGAGCCCAATGCTCTGGTGCCAAAACAAACTACAGTTCCCAGAATTCCATAGCATGGAGCCATGGCAGTTAAAGTGGTGTTAACCTGGATTATTTCTGCAGTGCAGGGGCAGTCTTTGAGCAAGAAAAGTAATTGTTTCCCCATAATCGTGTAATTATAAACAAATACAAGTAATTTAATCCAGTTTTGCACCAGTTGAACTACCATGGCTCAATGCTACGGAATCCTGGGATCTGTAGTATGGTGCACTAGAACTCTCTTAACAAAGAAGGCTAAAGATCTCACAAAACTACGACTCCCAGAATTCCATAGCAGGGAGCCATAGCAATTAAAGTGATGCCAACCTGGATTATATTTCCAGTGCGCATGCAGCCTTTGACCAAGGCAGGCAACAGTTTCCCTATACAGTAATCGTGTAATAATTATAAAGAATGAAAAGGAACTTAATCCATTTTTGCTCCACTTGAAGGCCGATGGCTCAGTGCTATGCATTCCTGGGATTTCTAGTTTGCTCAAAAAAGAGGGTGCTTTGAAATTCTTTCAGGACAGAAAAGATTGAAATGGAGGACTTGCCCTAGAAAAGGAGGGCACTTCGTCACCCTGCCCATGGCTCAATTGCTAGGAAACCCTGGGATTTGTAGCTTGTTTAAAATGGAGGACGCTTTGAAATTCTTTCAGAACAGAAAAGCCTCAAATGGAGGACCCTGCCCATGGCCCAATGCTAAGGAATCCTGGGATTTGCAGTTCGCTGTGGCAGAGAGAGAGGGGGGGGCAGGCCAAGGCTAAAGGGAAAGGCTGCAGGCAGCCTCGCAAAACTACAACTCCCAGAATTCCACAGAGGGGCAGTTAAAACGACGTCAACCTGGATTATTCATCCCTCCTGTATGTGGATGCAGCCTTTGAGCAAGGCAGGCGACAGTTTCCCCTATAGTCACGTGCAGCAATATATATATATTCTCTGAGATTGGTTATATACATCATTCTCTGAGATTAATATATATATATATATATATTAATCTCAGAGAATGATGTATATAACCAATCTCAGAGAATTCCACAGCAGCAGGGAGCCAGGGCTTTTAAAGCGGGGTGGAACCAGGTTATTATTTCTGCAGTGTGGCTGCAGCCCCAGAAAGGGGCCTGTTCCCAGCTGAGGTCGAGCCTCCCTTGCCTGGCTGCTGCTGCTGCTGCTGCTGCTACCTACCCTCCTGGCGGCCCCCGAGTCGCAAGATGGCGGCGGCCCTTTCCTGGCTGCGGGGGGCTCTGGGGTGGCGCCATTGTTCCTGAGGAGGCTGAGAGCCCAGGAAGAGGAGAGGAGCCAGCAGACTAGCCACAGCGCCTTCATGGGGCTGCCTTTCCCTTTCGCCTTGGCCTGGCTCCGCCTTCGTCCTTCGAGGAGGAGGAGGAGGAGGGCCTTGGTGTGTCCTCAATGTGAGGAGGAATTGGAAGCCCACTCTGGTTGACATTGGTCAGGTCACACTCTCTCAGCCTCAGAGTAAGGCAATGGCAAATCCCCTTCTGAAGAAACCTTGCCAAGAAAACCCTATGATAGGTTCACTTTAGGGCCACCATAAGTTGGAAACAACCTGAAGGCACCACTACAAGTGTGTACACTTTACTGTTAACTGAGGCTAAGAGGTTGCTCCAATCGAAACCCACTCTGTGTGTGTGAGACAGAGAGAGACCCTGGGCATGTCACACTCTCTCAGCTTCAGGGGCCCCTCTGAACCAGTCTTGCCAAGAAAACCCTATATGATAAGTTCACAAACTTATGGTCGCCATGATGCGGAAATGACTTGAAGGCACACAGCAACAAAAACAACAAGAGAGATTTATGGCACCTCAGATTTTGAGGGCCGTTGTCAAGTTGCGAGGCTTTGAGGCCCAAAGGTGGCTCTTGATACACATCTGCGATTTGTGATGCAGGGATACACACAACTCCAGACACCATCTTCTGCCTTGTTTGTGTTGTGTGGCCATAGTGACCAGACGCAAAGGAAGAGAAGACTGCAAAATGTAGGATACCCCAGAAAAAGGGAGGACGGCAGTGACCAACATAAAAGCTAAAAACATGCATATAAAAATAGATACATGCTTCTTGGTCATGCTCCAAAGGGAGGACATTGTGGATTTTTTTTAGAAAAGTCTGGAATTGAGGGTATGTCCTGGAAAAGGAGGACATGCAGTCATCCTGTGTGTGCTTTCAAGTCATTTCCAACATATGGTGACCCCGAAGCAAACTTGTCATGGGGATTTCTTCAATTTGTTCAGAAGGCAATTTGCCTTGGCCTTTCTCTGCGGCTGAGAAAGTGTGACTTACTGAAGGTCATCCGGAGGGTTTCCACGTTGAGCAGGGAGGGAGTCAAACCCTGGTCTCCAAAGTCTGATGATCAAACCAATGCACCACGCTGCACCCTTTACTATGCATATTTTGTTGTGTAACTTCAAGTCATTTCCAACTTAGGGCAACCCTAAGGCAAATCTCTCATGGGTTTTCTTGACAAGATTTGTTCAGAGGAGGTTTTCCATTGCCTTCTGCTGAGAAGGTGTGACTTACCCAAGCTGATGCATTGGGTTTCTGTGGTTGAGTAGGAATTCAAACCCTGGTCTCCAGAGGCATAGCAATACTCAGACCTTTGCACCATGCTGGTTCTTATGATATGTGTGTTGCTATTATTATATCTATTTGTATCCCGCTCCTCCCCCCCACCCAATTGAGACTCAAAGTGGCTTACAGCACAGTACAATTAAAAACTTGCAAATGTGACAAAATGGAATTAAACTATTACAATATTAAAACATTATTTGTTTAAAAGTAGAATGCAATTTTATATATATATATATATATATATATATTTAATAATTTTTTTTTTATATATAAACGTTTTTCTATATATACTTAAAAACCATACACTTTAAAATAATTATTATGCGCCTTTTTCTTAGTTTGCGTGGCAAGATTTGTTTAGAGGAGGTTTGCCATTGCTTTCCCCTGAGGCTGAGAGCATGTGACTTGCCCAAAGTCATGAAGCAGATTTCCATGGCTAAGCAGGCACTCAAACCTTGGTCTTCAGTGGCATAGTCCAATGCTCAGACTGTTGCACCACACTGGCTCATACTGGTCAAAACCAACCACTTTCAACCTAAATCAAGACATTAAGCAAGTCGAATTTGAAGGAGAAAATGTGTATTAGCACCCAACATGATGCAGTGGCTTCAGTGTGCCCAGAGGAGGTTTGGCATTGGCTTCCCTTGAGGTTGAGAGCATATGACTTGCCCATTTTATGGCTTGACTGGGAATCGAACCCTGGTCTCCAGAGTTGTCCAGCATTCAAATCACTGGCTCCATAGGCTCTCCTTAGGTCACCATAAATCAGAAATGAATTGAAGCCACACAACAGGAACAAACAACTTAGACTGTTATGTCATACAGGAAAAGCTGACAGTTTAAAGTGTAGATCCTAGTGCAGTGCATTCATTTCATCTTGTGGTATAGGAAGATCATTAAAATGCAGCACAGTACATTCCCACTCCTGATGGCAACTGTTCATCATTCATTACTACCTCTCAGATTAAATACTTGGTGGTCCTTATGGATCATATTGGTAATGCTTAGCATATTGCATAGCACTGAAGAGCAGATGTTCTGGGTTTCAATTTCCATTAGTATGGTCAGTGGTCAGAAATACTGGGAGTTATAGTCCCCTTGATCTCAGACTGGAGAAGGCAAGTCTAGTATGTCCAAAGAGCATTATGTAAATTATCTTTTAATCTTATAACAGCCATTTTAGATTTTTTTAGGATTGCAGTTTATAATCCTCCAGTCCTACTGCAAATGACAGCTGTTGCCAAGGGAAAGGGAAGCGTGGCTAAGTGTGCCAGTGAAATTCATGGCACAGGTAAGATTTCAGCAAGGATTCATAACTCAACCTATATGCCATGATGGCACAAACGCACTTGGTGATGCAGTTAAGACATTTTAGACACTAGATTTTTTATGTGAAAGAATCCACATTTTCATGCTCAGCTTCTTATATTACAATAGCTACACATTAATTTCTCTTCAGGTTTGGAGTTTCTAGCCTGAGCTTGTGATCCTTTAGGCTGTCAGCTTCATATATTGGCTGCAATCCAGCACAGAGTTAAGTGTCTTCAAACTAGTGAGTCTAAGTGGGCTGGAAGTGTGTTTAACTCTTTACTGTGTTGTGGTTGTGGTTCCTAGCATTATTGGGAAATGGATTTCTAAATACAAAATACAGCATTATTCATCAACATCCCTCAGTAGCCCATGTTATCTTGGCCCATCTTCTCAGGGCCTTATTTAGAGTTATCTTTATTTTTTATTTCTATCGTTATAATTATATCCAGCGTGGTGTAATAGTTTGAGCGTTGGACTATGGAGACCAGGGTTAGAATCCCGACTCAGCCATGTAAATCCATGGGCAAATCACACTCTCTCAGCCTTAGAGGATGGCCATGGCAACCCCCCTCTGAAGAAACATGCCAAGAAAACCCTGTCATAGGGTTGCCTTAGGCTGGTCACCATAAATTGGAAACAACTTGAAGGCACACAACAACAACAATTTATATCCAGCCTTTCTTCCAATAACCCAAGGTGGCATACATGGATCACTCATTATATATCCTCACAACATTCCTATCAGAGAGAGAAAAAGAGAGTTTTATTTATTCTGGTCTACTAACAGAAAATAAACAAGAGGAGGGGAGATGTTTGCAGTCTCATTTTTTCACTTTTCTTCCCAGTATGTTCTTATCTCTTAATTAATATGCTCAGTTTTTAATACATGTACATTTCTATACCACTTAGTGAACTAGAACTCCCTAAATGGGGTGCCCCTCACTGCAAAGAATAGCTAATCTCTCTGTGTAGGTTTTAATGAAAGTATAGATACTCGGATCCCATAGAAATTCATATAATTAAAGTGTACAGAGTTTGTGGTGTGCAGTTTCATGCAGTTTTGAAGAAACAGGCATTTAATGAAGTGAAGCTTCACAGTTCAAGCCCAGATTTATTTATTTTTACATGCACTTTCAGTCTTCCAAGATGAACCTTTGAACATTTCTCATGATACAGAAATTCTTGCTGATTCTCTGTTCATCTGTTCAGGTGGTTACCTCTGATCATCATGATGGAAAGCAGATAGCCAAGAGAAAATTCAGTGTGTAGAAATAATTTTCCTACTAGACGCTTGAGGGCAGCAATGTACTTTCAAACATTCAAGTGCAGAAGGCAGTTCCAGAACAAATTGTAGTCAAGAAATGCATGGATTCCAGGCTAAATCACAAATCAAATAGAAGACATAGGCTAACATCAGTGTTTCTGTGAAATTAGTCTTAAGTACGAATTGAACAGGTGGATCAAATTTATTTTCTTATGGGAACAGACAGATAAGTTTAGGATTAAAGACGGTACTGGACTCAGAATTTTTTGAAATCTTTGCCTTCTATGTCCCAACAAAATGACATACATGCACTTAATAAGCAATAATATTAAAATAAAGCACTTATTCAATACCAATGCTCAGAAACAGTGGTGCTGGATTATTTCCATCATTATAGATTGTTGCGCTGCATCCTAGTGACAACTTCCTTCTTTTTTTGTAGATGTACACTTCGTCGCAATGCTACCTTCTCCTTAGCATGGGGAGGGTCATTGGGCCTGGATCCGTTGACCTCTTGAGCAACCATGGAGCTGTGATTGTCATTTCGGATCAGAACACGAGGAGGATTTGGTGAACTGGAGGCGTAAGCAGCTTGTCTCTGGAGCCTGGCATTCAACTACACAACAGGAAAAAAAAAGAAGAAAAATGACCGTCTGCATGCCAGGACAGTAATGGTGAACCTTTTTGGCCGATTGCCCCAACAGATTATTATTATTTTGTTATATTTATTTTTTGGTTGTATAAATTACATGTTATATCATTTTACAATCTCAATCATATTATTAAATCATATTAACACATAATAAATTTCATATTGCTTGCTGAACTCTCTTTTTACAACACTAATAACTTTTTACCTTTATTCACAAACAAAGGAAAAAGAAAAAGAAGAAAAGGAAAGAAAGACCCTCCAACACCCCCCCCCCCCCCCGTAATGCCTTCTTAACTAGCTTTATTTCATTCGGCAATCGGTTGAGCCATTTCTTTATGGTTTTTCTTTTCTTCGATCAGTTTTATTTTTCTACTGTTTGCAAAATTGTCCGACCTGTGTTTAAGTAAAACTGCAATTTACAATTGCATAACCATTTTAATCTATAATTCATTCTCAATGTTGGTAATACCTTCTGTCTTTATGTCTATCCTAAATCATTCTTGGAGCTGCCTATATGGGAACCATGAACAATTATAATTCTTTTCTTCTAATTCTGCTACAGTTCTTATTTTTGGTGTTAAATCATCCCAATTAAGTAATTCTGAATATCTTAGTGGAATTCCTGTATGTGACACTATTTCGATTTTCCATGCTTTGTGTGGGGAAAACCAAGTTGGTATTTATCTATAATATTTATTCTTGACTTTATTCCATACTAATAATAATGATTTCCTAATTGCATGGTTTTCAAATTCTTTATTGACAGCTGTTCTTTTATACCATAAATACCCATGCCAACCAAATATTTTATTAAACCCCTCCAGATTTAGTAATTCTTTATCTTTGCGTGTTATCCAATCTAGGATCCAAATGAATGCACATGTATAATAATACAATTTTAAGTTCGGGATGCCAAAACCACCTCTATCTTTTGAATCTTTCATTAATTTCCATTTTATTCTTGGCTCCCCCCCCCTGAACTTTGAAGTTTCAATTTCCCATGGTTTAAATATCCTGTCATTTTGAATAATTGGGATATTTTGATATAAAAAGGTTAATTTGGGTAAAATGGACATTTTAATTGCAGCAATCCTTCCCATAATAGACAAATTTAATACTTTCCATCTTTGTAGCTCCTCCCTTATTTTTCTCCATACCACCGTATACTTATTATCAAGAAGTTCTGAGTTTTTCCCTGATAGCATTATTCCTAAATATGTTGCTTTTTTGCAAAATAAACAACCCGTTTCTGTTTGTATTTTTTCTGATTCTTTTTTAGATATGCTCTTGGCCAAAAAGTTGGATTTTGTTTTATTTACTTTTAGTCCTGCCTATTTCCCAAATTCTTCAATTTTGTTCATCACTTTATGAATATTTTCTTTGGGTTCTTCTACTATTAATGCCAGATCTGCATATGCCCTCAGTTTATATTCTACGTTCTTTATCTTTGTTCCTTTTATTTCTTTGTTATTTCTAATTTTATTAAGAAGTATCTCCATACACAAAATAAATAAAAGGGGGGATAGAGGGCATCCTTGTCTTGTACCTTTTGTAATATTACATCGTTCTGTCAGTTCCCCATTGATTATAATTTAAGCTGATTGTTTGTAGTATATAGCAGAAATCCATTTTAAGAAATTCTTTCCCATATCCAAAGTTTCTAATATTTTAATCATGAAATTCCAATTAATTGAGTCAAATGCCTTCTCTGTATCAAGAAAAAGGATTGCTGCCTTTATGCTGGGATTTTTTTCATAATATTCATCTAAATCTATCATAATTCTTTTGTTTTATATGTCTGTTAGGTAAGAATCCATTTTGATCATCTTTTATTAAATCTTGCAATATTTTCCTTAATCGTTTTGCCAATACTGATGTAAAGAGTTTATAATCTAAATTTAGTAATGATATGGGCCTGAAATGTTGTGGTTCAGTGATATTTTTATTTGGTTTGGGGAAAAGTGTTATGAAGGCATTCAACCAAGAATTTGGTATTCCATTATTTTTAATATCATTGAATGTTGCATGGATCAATTCAGACAATTCTTCCTGTAATTTTTTGTAGTATACTGCTGTAAACCCATCCGGCCCCGGGGTCTTCGCTTGTTTTATCTCTTTGATTCCCTCTATTATCTCTACCATTGTTATGTTAGAATTTAGCATTTCCTTCTGTTGATTATTAATTTTGTTTAACCCATGGTTTCGTAAATAGTTATCACAATTTCCCCCCCAATTCTTACTAATTTCTCCTTCATGATATAAATTGTTGAAATAATTTATAAATATTTTTTAATCTTTTTAAAATTTGTTGTTATTTCTTTTCCATCTTTCATCTTCAGAATCATCTTTTTTTCTTGTTCTTTTCTTAATTTGTATGCTAGTAGTTTCCCAGTCTTATTTCCAGCTTCAAATTCTCTCTGTTTTAATGTTTGGAGTTTTTCCCCAATATGTTCAGATGTTAATTCCGCTAATTGGTTCCTCAGTAATTTTACTTGTTCTAATAGTTTATTATTTGTAAGATCTTTACTCAATTCTATTCCTTTTGCCCAAATTTGTTGATTTCGAGATTCATATTTTTGTTTTTTAGTTTTATTCCATTCTGCATTTTTCAGAATAAAGAACCCCCACATAACTGCCTTTGATGCTTCGCACACCGTCAAAATATCAGTACCCTTGTTTAAATTGCCTAGAGAATAATTTTTCAAATGATCTTTTGCCTGTCTAACTATGTTGTCATTAGTTAGTAAAAATTCATTAAGTCTCCACGACCTCCTTTTCTTTTCATTTTTAAGTTTTAATGTAATGGGGTTGTGGTCAGACATTTTTTTTGCTAATATGTCCGTTTCTATTATTTCATTCATTAAGCCAGCTGATATTAAAAAGAAATCAATTCTAGAGTTGGATTTATGTACTTCTGAGAAGTAAGTGCATTCTCTAGATGTTCCATTTTGTATTCTTCATGGGTCAAGTAAGGTTAATAATTTAGACATCTCAAAAAATGAAAGTGGCAATTTACCTTGGTTTTTCTTTATTAATTTTTTCTTACTTGATTCTCTGTCAATATGTGGATTTATTACCCTGTTCCAGTCTCCCATAAGTATAAAATTTTCATACTCCAATTGAGTTAATTTACCTGAGAGCTCTTTATAAAATTTTGCTTTGTTTTCAAGAGGTCCATAGATATTCACAATCAAAATAAGTTTACCTTCTAAATGAATTTGAACCCCATCATCATTAATAATTTCCTTGGCTTGGATCTGATTAGATATGTAGATTGCTACTCCACTTCTTTTTTTGTTCCTTGCTGAAGCAAACAGTTGATCTCGTTTATGATTCTTTAGATATTTTACATCTTTCTTTCTAATGCGTGTCTCTTAATTGCCGCATATTTGTGCTTTTTCTTTTTCTAGTAAATGAAAGATTTGTCTTCTTTTATGTGGTGAATTCAATCCCCTTATGTTCCCAGATATTAATTTGGTCATGTTTTGATTAACCTAAACACAGCTCTTCTGAATATAGACCAATTGATGCATCCCATAATTTGTTCACTCCTACTATTTCTAGATCTTCTTCTCTTGATAAGTTTAATCCTCCTGACGCTCCTAATTGAGCTCTTTCATCTTCATTCATGTCATCTATATCTAATGATGCCACGGAAATGATGCCACGAGTGCGTGCTTCGGCACTTGCGGTGTCTCTTCTGGGATGTAAGAAGGAGCGCGATTTTCGCGCTCCTTCTTTGCAGCGTCCGGGAACCATGCCGTTTGGCTGCTGCGGTTCCCGGATGCTGCAACTGGCGGCGGCAGCAGACCGCCGCTTTTCGGTGGTCTGTAACCTGCCTAAGTTTGGTTAATAGAGATTACAAACAAAGTATCTATCTAACTAATGTGTCCATCCTTTGTGAAGACCAGGCTGCCTGCTTTGCCTCTGGGAGCAAGCCCTCAGGACTCTGACCTTCCTCCTCCATCCCCACTCCATTGGGACTCAGGAAGCAGCAGCAATACCAGCAGCAAGGCAGTGAGTTGGGCGTGGCCTGGAGCCTTTCCCCTTATAAGGGCACTGCTCCACTCTTCCCTCCACCTTTGTGAAGACCAGGCTCCCCATGGCTCCACTTGTCCCTCCCAACCTGATCCCCATCCACCCCTCCCTATCTCCCAGCTTCCCTTCTTCTGCTCACTTTGGAACTGTCGCTCCACTGCTCAAAGGCAGCAGTACTTGACAACCTTTTTCTTTCCCGATCCCTTAATCTTCTCGCTCTGACCGAAACTTGGCTCCCAGCCCATGATACTGTTACCTCCACTGTCCTTTCTCATGGCGGTCTTTCTTTTACTCATTCAAGCCATCCTGAGGGCAGAGGAGGAGGGGACGGCATCTTATCGTCCAACTCCTGCCAGTTTCAACTCCTTTCTCTCTCCCCTCCCAGCTACTGTTTCTCTTCCTTTGAATGTCATTCTATCCGATTTTTCTTTCCCTTACAGCTTCATGTTGCTGTCATTTATCGCCCCCCTGGTTCTGCCAACCAATTTCTGTCTGATTTTGAGTCTTGGCTCACATTTTTTCTTTCAGATTCTGTTCCCTCTCTGATTCTCAGTGACTTCAATATCCATATTGATGATCCCACAAACTCTTCAACCTCTCGCTTCAACTCCCTCTTAGCTTCCTTCAATCTTCTACTTCACTCTAACTCCTCAACTCACTCTCTTGGACACTGTCTTGACCTTGTTCTTGTCTCTAAGTGTGTCATCTCTGACTACTTGACATCTGACTTTCCTCTTTCTGATCATCACTTAATCTCTTTTACTCTCATTTATTTCCCACCCCCTCACCATACTGCCCTTCGCCAGTTCCGTAACCTCCAATCTGTTAACTCTAATCTTCTTACTCAGTCCTTGGATTCATCTCTTGCTTCTCTTAATCTTGGGGATTCTGCAGACTCGGCTATGTCCTTGCTTAATTCCACTCTATCCTCAACTCTTGACAGCTTTGCCCCTGTATCCACACGCGTGTCCTCCTCTTCCTCTATGACTAGGCCTCAGCCCTGGAACACTCCCATCTTTAGGTTCCTTCAGTCTTGCTCTTGAGCGGCCGAACATCTCTGGAGAAAGTCCAGGGAGTGGGCCGACTGTATCCATTTTAAGTTCATTCTCTCTTCCTTCTCACACGCCTTAGCTACGGCAAAACAGAATTATTATAAACTATTGATCTGCGCCAACGAGAGGCGCCTGCAGTGTTTGTTCTCTTGTTTCAACACACTACTAAAACCTTTGGTTCCTCCTGTTTCTTCATAATTTTCTCCTTCCGATTTTGCTGATTATTTCATTACAAAGATCACAACCATACAGTCGGAGTTGACTCTTTCTGATTTGGTTCCCACCACTATTCTCCTGACTCCTCCTACTAACAAATTCTCTGTGTTTTCTCCCATTTCTCTGGATGAACTTTCTACACTGCTGAACTCTTCCAAACCCACAACCTGTACTCTTGACCCAATCCCTTCTCGTCTTCTAATCTCCATAGCTTCTTCTTTTTTGCCCTCCGTCCTCTACATCTTTAACCTCTCTCTTTCTTCTGGCTCCTTCCTCTCGGTCTTTAAACATGCTTTAGTTTCCCCTATTTTGAAAAAACCTTCTCTCGACCCTTCTTCCTTGTCTAACTATCATCCGATTTCTCTTCTTCCTTTTCTTTCTAAGGTTCTGGAACGAGTCGTCTACTCTCGCTGTCTTGAGTTTCTTGAAACCAACTCCATTTTGAACCCTTTCCAGTCTGGTTTCCGCCTACGGCACTCCACAGAGACAGCCCTCACCAAGATCTTGAATGATCTCCTGCGGGCCAAGGTGAATGGCCTTTACTCCATCCTTGTCCTCCTTGACCTGTCTGCGGCCTTCGACACCGTGGACCACTGTCTTTTAGTTGACTTACTTTCTGACCTTGGCTTCTCGGGCTCTGTTCTCGATTGGTTTAAATCTTACCTGTCAGATAGATCTTTTGCAGTGGTCTCAGGTGGCCAGACTTCGTCCTCTGTTCCCCTATCTGTTGGAGTTCATCAGGGTTCTGTTTTGGGTCCCCTCTTGTTCTCTCTATACACACTGTCTCTTGGCAAACTTATCAGCTCTTTCGGTTTCTCTTATCATCTGTATGCCGATGATACTCAGTAGTATCTTTCCACCCCTGACCTTTCACCAGGGCTTGAGCAGCAGGTTTCATCTTGTCTGACAGCTGTCTCTCACTGGATGCGCCATCGGCGTTTGAAGCTCAACATGTCTAAGACGGAGCTTCTTGTCTTCCCTCCCAAGCCCACCCTTCAATATTCCTTTTCTATCTCTGTCAACAACATCTCTATTCAGCTGGTTCAGGAAGCCCGCAGTCTTGGTTTCATTTTCGACTCCTCTCTGTCATTTATCCCTCAGATTCAGGCGACAGCCAAGGTCTGTAGATTTTTCCCTCTATAATATTTCCAAAATCCGTCCATACCTCTCTGCTTCTACTGCAAAGACTTTGGTCCATGCCCTAGTGGTCTCTCGACTTGACTACTGCAGTCTTCTCTTGGCAGGGCTTCCTCTCTTTCACCTCCACCCATTAATTTCTGTTCAGCACTCAGCTGCTCGTATTATCTCACTCGCTCACCAGTATGACCATGTCTCCCCTTTGTTGTCATCCCTTCACTGGCTCCCCTTTCCCTCCCGCATTTGGTACAAGCTTCTCCTGCTCACCTTTAGAGCTCTCCATGGGCTGGCCCCTCCCTATCTCTCCAAACTATTTTCTCCCTACATCCCCACTTGTTCCCTCCGTTCTGGTAGCCAAGGTCTCCTGTCCCAGCCCAGGATTTCCACTGCCCTGTCCTGGATTCGCCCCTTCTCACTTGCTGCCCCTCACTCCTGGAACATCCTCCCCTTACAAGCATGACTCAACACGTCTCTAGCCAGCTTCAAAGCTGAGTTAAAGACCATATTGTTTAGGGAAGCGTTCCCAGGGAGTCCGTGATTGTGTCCTGGTCATTCAAATGCTTGACTCAATAGTGAATATTGCTGTTTTAACTTGTTTCATGTGATGTTTTTAACTTGTTGTTTTAATTTTTAGTTTGTATGCCATAGGCAGGCTTTTATATTTTATATTCGTGATTTTACTTGGTTTTGTACAGCGCTGTGTAGATTTACGGCACTTTATAAATAAAGTTAATAATAATAATAATCCATTCATATGCGATTTTAACCCAGCTATAATCAACAGCTCCCCAAATGCAACAAGTACAGTGGTACCTCGGGTTACGAAATTAATTCGTTCCGCGGCTAATTTCGTAACCCGAAAAACCTTCGTAACCTGAATTGCCATAGGCGCTAATGGAAAAAAATAGCTCTCTGCTGCCCTCCGGTGGCGAAATAGCGCCGAGGTTTTTTCGTAACCCGAAAAAACCTTCGTAAGCCGAAACAATAAATCCCTATGGGATTTTTTCGTATCCCGAAAAATTCGTAAGCTGGGTAATTCGTATCCCGGGGTACCACTGTATAGAGACAATTTACACAGTCTAACTTTCTTATTTTCACTACTATTGATGTTGTTACTTTGTATTATAAAGCTAACAGTCTCTCAACTTAGTAGCAATGTTGTCAAGGTCTCCTCCCCACCCTCCAAGTCCAGTACACTTTTACTTTAGATACCTTGGATACTCCAAACAAATTGTTTCCTTTTATAGTATCTATTAGTCTTTGTTGTTCATGTCTATAAGGTCTGGATAAAGAAGCAACTTTGTGGCTAAAAGAAAAGAGAGTATATTGCCACCAAAAATTTCAAAGGATTTCCAAGGAAAAACTGTGTCAATGTAGTCTCGTCACTTGTCCTCTATTCCGCTGCAATCTTTCTTGTACTATCTACTATTCAGTGTTTGTTATTTATTTGTTATCTTTTGAAGTAAAAAATGAGTCCCAAAAGATGGAAAATGTGAAAAATATCAATGAGAGAAAGGTAAAACTCTAAACCACTTAAAGGGAAAACCAAATGACTGGTTTCTAGACATCTCCTCCTCAATCCTCTAGTCCTCCAAATCCAGTGAGCTCTTGGGCGAAATCAGCTTTTAGATTTTTAGTCTTTCAGTGTTCCTACACGTTCATTTATTCACTCCTTAGTTCATAAAGTCCTCAGTCACTCTTCTATTCCCTCGATGTTGCAAAGCCATTTTTTCTCACCAGAGGATGATCCTTCCAGCCCACTTTCGGATCCGTTCACATCTACTTAATGTTAATTTCATTCATGTCAAAGTTCTCCTTATTTTCCAAGGTACAAACCTCTTAAGTTATTTGTCTTTTAGATGTAAAATTTAGTGTTCCTCCTCTTTTTTTCTCTCCTTAAGAGGTTTCTCTCATATTGGTAAACGCCAGCACGGCTGCTTGCAAGTCCTCCAAACAAAGGAGGATTTTGCTGCTGCTGAACCGCTGGGCGCTTTACTATGGCACCAGCAGCAGAAAAAGTCAATTGAATCCGACACAGGTCCAAATAGAAGAGGAAAAAAAAGTTTGCCAAGCTTACTTCTTATATCTCCTTATGAGTCTGTTTCTCATTTGTGTCCGCTAAAACTGGTGGATGAGAATCTGCTCTGTTCTCAGAGCCCCAACTATGATTTCACCGTCCGCGATCTCAAGCCGTCTTCCTCACTACCCTCCATACACCTCCAGCTGCTGATGAAGAGGGCTTAAGATCTTCGTGGACCTGTCGGTACCCCGAGTATCAACTGGGAGTTTTGTAGGAACACAGGGGGTTATCCTCTGCCCTACCCTTCCACAGTTAGGAAAGCTGGGATCCTGCTCATAGATCCCGCTGTTCTATTCTTGCCATTTTACTGGAAGTCAAAATTCCAACAGATTATTTTTAAAGGTTTTGATTGCTGCCACTGGAGGGGCTCCTGGCCTCTGGGACACTCACCCTTCCCTCTTTTCCTGGTCTCTATCTGTCTGGAGGGCAGAAGCCAGAGGCTATGGGAAGACTCAAGAGACCAGCAAATGGGCCTTGGAGGAAGTCAGACAGAGGACAGCCCACTGCCCTTCAGAATTTGTCAGCTTTTCTGTGTCCCAACAGATTTTTTTTGCCCAAAAGAGCCAGAAACAGAAAATATACTTGTTGAGAATCCTTGAACCGATCAGAGAGACAATGTACAACATAGATAGTTATACTCAACAGTCCAATTGAAAGAATTATTGCCATGACGTCTATACCGTCCATTTCTTCCCCAATGGATAACTTCAGGGAAAAAAGGGGTGATCAGATGTCCAGTAAACCATCTTGTCTGTAACTAGTAACTCTCTGGTAAGTGGAAGGAATCAGCTATGAGAACATTCTAGAAGATGGTATCTTAGTAACAGAATCAATTATGACATACCTGTAATTCACAGAAAGTATTTTGCCTACATATGATAAATGCCAGTCGGCCACATGAGTAACAGTTCTAGATCAAAATAATTGTACAAAACAGTAGTTTTTAGCTATAGTTAGTAGCTGCTGTTATGGTTATAATTTTAGTTCCTGTTTCTCAGACCAAAAAAGTTACTTTTGGCGGGTTACAGACCGCCGAAATGCGGCGGTCTGCTGCCACTGCTGGTTGCTGCGTCCAGGAACCGCAGCAGCCAAATGGTGCTGTTCCCGGACGCAGCAAAGAAGGAGCGTGAAAATCGCACTTCTTCTTGCGGCCCGGAAGAGACGCCGCGAGGCGCTAGTCGCGCACTCGCAGCGTCACTCCCACCGCGCAATGTGCAGACGCAGAGCATCCGTTACGTCAAAATGGCAGCGGCCGTGTGGAACAGCCGCCGCCATTTGTTACAGACTCAGTCCGTGCTAGGGTTAGGGGCGTCTGGAAGAGACACCCCTTTCTAACCCTAGCACGGACTGAGTCCGTCCTAGGGTGCCCATCTATAACGGGCCTTTGTTTGTTAAAAAGAAAAACCCATCTGAGTGCCAGAAGCTGTTACTCTGTGATACAGAACACATCCTTCTCTGGTCTCCTGCACTGTTCTCTCAACAATCACAACAACACATGGGCCCTATCACAGTGTGAAATTATTCCATATTAACTACTATAGCTGCATTTTATATAATAGCATTAGGCTTCTATCTTTTCAACAGAAGTCTTGCCAAGGTTATGGAATTGGGAGTGCCTTAAATTTTCACACATATATGCACTTTGAATTATTTGTCCCTAAGTTCTCTAGCCTTCTTGGATGTACATGAGTGCCTTTTTGTTTTCTTTCCCTTCTCATTTCCAAAGTCCATGTTTTGAGGGATGTTTTTAGAAGGCTGCAAACTCATTAGCAAATTAATACAGTTGAGGTGGCAACACTTTTCTCCATGTTAAAAGATGTCTCAGGATTTGAGAAATATTTCAACTAAGTTGACTGTTGTTAAAGGATAATATGACCTTAATACTTCAAACATTCTGACAAAAAGCTAGGGCTGTGTGGATAAAAGGAGGCAGTTTGCATGCAGATGTTATTATTTTTTTTAAAAAAATCTTCATTTCTTCAAAGTTCCTTTTCACAAATAAAGCCAGTATAAATTGTGTGCAAGTTAAGGAAATGGAGACATCCAAGAATAATATTTCATGTGGACATGAAGTCTTCCTATATTTCTGGATGTGGTTCTGTTACGACTTCCTACCTAGATGCACTAAAATGTCAAATTCACTTATAGAAATGTGAGTTATAATTTGGGGTGTATATCCTTAATTTCACCACATGAAATAAATCCCTCCTGA
>NC_056526.1:142816858-142828302 GCF_019175285.1 Sceloporus undulatus | reverse complement strand
AGCCACTGTGGTTAGTCATCGTTCTACAAGCAGCAGCCTGCTTTACTCATCCTGCCCCCACATTTCTTTGTAGCAAGCTTTAAGCAAATGGAAGGATCCGATATTTCCTCCAAAAAGGAAGGAGACAGGCTATGCCTTCTGTTATTATATGAAAGTTCAAGCATCCTAGCCAGCAATGTTAATAGGGCTCCGTTCTGTTGAAGAGCCACTGTGGTTAGTCATCGTTCTACAAGCAGCAGCCTGCTTTACTCATCCTGCCCCCACATTTCTTTGTAGCAAGCTTTAAGCAAATGGAAGGATCCGATATTTCCTCCAAAAAGGAAGGAGACAGGCTATGCCTTCTGTTATTATATGAAAGTTCAAGCATCCTAGCCAGCAATGTTAATAGGGCTCCGTTCTGTTGAAGAGATTCAGTAGCAGCTCTGTATCATTCAAAGCATACTGCACCACTAAAAATAATGGAAAGGCTAACTGATCTTGGAAGCCAAGCAGGGTCAGCCCTGGTTAGTACATTTATGGGAGACTGCCAACAAATAAGTCTGTAGGCTATTTCAGAGGAAGGAACTGGTAAAACCACATCTCTGTATTCTTTGCCATTAAAAAAAAATGTGAAATTAACGGAGTTACCCTAAGTTGACAGGCAATTTGAAGGCACACACACATAAAACTCAGGCACAGCAGCTATGACAGAGATACATCTTAAAGGTTGTGTTCTCCCTTATGAATGGAAACACACAGTTTTAGCCAGAAACCACAGCCATTTTGACCTAGGATGGGGGGAGAACTCTGCCTCATAGACCTGGTCCAATATGAAGATTGTTCTTCATATTTGCTAAAGCAATTGGGGAGTAAACAACCTAGACGGGTAGCTTAGTCCATACTTTTATCTACTGTTTCTTGTTATGTATTTATCCTGGCAATCAGTTTAGCTTGTCCCCCTTTTCTGTGAATCTGTAGCTTCTCCACTTTATGACTTATTACATTTGCTTCAGCACTATGCTGCAAAGGTGTTTCTTTAGGGAAATGAATTTCCTTCAGAGATATGCCCACTTTTGTCTGTCCAACCCAGTCACTATCAGAAATATAAAACAACAAGTTATTATATAGTAGCCAGCAGTACAGGAACTGCAGCCAAAAGATAAGCCATGGAATCAAGATTAGACAGCAAATGACTTTCTTTTTTATGTTTTTCTGCTGATGGTTAGGCTATGAACAAATCCTACTTACCTAAAATTGTAGCAATATGAATTTTGAAACAAAACAGAAAAGAGATTACTTTGCAGTTCTGAATGTGGTAATACACAAACATCTGAACATCCTTTATGTCTAGCTGAACCTTCTGAATGTCCAAAGTACTCAACAAGAATGCTACACCTAAGTTCAATTTCAATAGAGACAAGAAAAGAGATCAGAGCTTGGAAAATACATTTTTTGGATTACAACTCCTAAAGGTTTCCTCTGACTGGAAGCTGTAGTCTTAAAAGTCTCTTGTAGATGCAGATTTTTAATAATATGTTTTTTAAAAAATATTTTAATATTTATTATTAATATTTAAAATCAGATTGTGGATAGAATTAGGGCCATGCCCCTGGGGACAGTTTAGCCCCTTTACCTATGCTATTTCTACATTGTTTATTGCACTTTCCTGATCAAAATTGCCCTTCCTTTTATCTGGGGTATATGATAATCTGTTTTCCTAGAATAGGGAATATGAGAAGGTGGAAGAGCAATTTTGATATGGTAATAATCATTGATGCCTTTGTAACTCCCATTAACAGCTGCTTCATTCATTATGCAGGTCTGCTTTTAAAAAACTATTTTCAAGCAGCAAGTTGCTGGAACACAGAGATAACATTTGAAGACATGCTTTGAAGACAGAAGAATATCTGTATGTCAGTAGATATTTACTCCAAAGCTTCTCAGCGTATTACTTTGGCTTTAATCTACAGTAATTAATTTTAGGATATCATAATCTGTCATCCAGAAACTCGCTATGCACATATAATTGTGGATTTCATTCTTTTACCCCAGAGGAATTTATTCTTGGATTTGTTCATTTGGGACTTGCATATAATAAATCAATAAATAAAGTAAATTAGAATATTTTCCATGTTCTCCATTCACTTTCCTGTAAATTATAAAGACATAAAATCCACCAGCTTTGGAAAAATAAGTGTCACTTATTACTCATAATTTTCATGGAATAAGAAGTTTGATTTCTCTGCACTTAAAGGAACAGTTTAAAGAGGCAATGAAGGATAATGAGCTGGCAGCAGGCATAAGGTAAGTGAGAACATATGCATTTTCTTCCAGTAATAAGAACCTTCATTAAAACAAAATGAAGGGTTCTCCAAAATGGAGGGGGGGGGGAATGAAATTACAAAAGTGTTAGTAATCTACCTTGAAAGGTCGTTAAGCACGATAGATGCAAACTGTCAATACAATATAACAGAACACACAATATGTAAGAAAGTATGAGCCAAACAAAATGTTCCAATAAGCAAGGGATTTATTATAAAAAGGGTTTGAGGTTATTTGTATCAAATGTGCAGCATGGTATCTGTGTGGGAGGGAGAGTTTAAATTTTATGTAGTTTTCTTGCTCCAAGTCACCCACAATGAAGCTGCTAAATTAGCATGGAGGAGGAACAGGCAAGTACTTAGGAAAAGCTCTCTGTATTTCCCCCCAACCCCAATCCCATGGCTAATAGTGCTGTATGTAAATCTGAGAAGTGATTTGGTCTGGGCAAATGGAATAGATTTCATCGTAGAAGAACGGTTAGACTTCCACCAAGAGTAACAATCCTAATCTAATTAACTGCTCAGTTAAGAGTAACTGCTTCCTGATTATTACAGAATGTGGGTTTTGGAATGGAACTTCAGGAGAGGTGAGTTTTACAGGCCCTAACATCCTATTCCAGTTAATATCCTAAAGACCAATATTTTCATTTCCCTTTCCCACCTCACCCACCCTTCGTTAGCATCAGAACACATTCCCCCTATCACAACATCACAAACACACTTTCTTTCTGTTAACTTGGAGGTGGAAGTAGTGGTGCAGGTGCATGAGAAAGACTGAAAAGGGATGATACCCCCCCTCCCCATTCCTCTGTCATGCTGGCTAGCAGTGTGCTGAGAAACAAGACATTCTAAATACAACAGCTCTCTCTGCATGTTCTCTCATTATCATCTGACCTGGCTAGAGTTGCCACATTCCAGTCCCTCATATCCGACCATCTATTTTACATATAATGCAAATTATTATATTTATGCATATTATTATTTTGCATTCTGATTATGCAAATTAAACACATTAATATTGCACTTTTTCTACCATTATGCTTCAACCTCAGTACCAGTACCAAGCTAAGAAGTCTCCCCCCCCCCCCCCCCTAGTGTAAAGAGAGGTAGGCTTCCAAATATCCCCAGAGAGTACTCTCTCAAGGCTGCTTGGAAGTGAAGTTTCACTGTGCTGACACACCACACAATACAAGACTATCTCTGCATGCCTACTTTCCTTTACCTTCTTTTGAGCCTGTCAGTGGAACTGGGGAGGGAATGGAAGAATAAGGTGACAATGCTATGCCTGTGCAGTAGCAACCAGAACTTGGAAGGCAGAATGAGGCTCTCAAAAGTGCCAGTCTTCTTGTGTGGTTTCCTGCTTCATCACCACTGCTACATTTTAACATGTCAATGGACTTGCAATGAAGGAGGAATCTGGGATTTACTGGCTGGGACATTTTTAATATCTTCAATCCAGGTTTTCCCCAGTTTTCTGGGCCAAACAGCAACCCTAGATCTGGCTATGGGCACAAGGTTCATGATGGCTGTGGAGAGAGCCAAGGAGCTACACAAGGAGCAATGGAGAAGAACATTCTTTCAGAAATTCCCAACAATTATATCTAAGATTATGGAGTTGGTGGAGCTGGTGACATGAGAAGCAGTGATCCCATCCTTTTTACACCATTCACAATTAAAGTGACACATATCAGACAGGACCTCTCATGTCAGATAATGGTGGTAGAACAGGACCTCCAGGCAGGGAAATAATTTGAAGAATTTTGTTCAAACTTAAGAGAAAACATTGTATAACTGATCAATATATGTAGCAGAAAACAAATCGGCTCCATCCTCAATATGACACCCCTTCAAATATTTAAGCAGGACTATCAGGTCACCTTTTAACCTTCTCTTTCCAATGCTAGACATACCCAGCTTCCTAAGCTGCTCTTCATAGTGCATGGTTTCCAGATATTAAAATTTTTGGTCAGCTCATTATATCTATGTTCTTAAGTTCTGCTGTTCCTTTTGGAACCTCTCCAGGACAATCATTAATGATAGACCAGAAGTTTTAGTCACAGGAACATATTAGAAATTTTTAAAATGGATTTATACAGGACATGAATACTTCCAGAAACAAGGAAGTATGCACCCATTTTAACAGCTACAAAACAATGTTTAGGTTGGCCTTCCATGAAGCACTTGAGGTGGCAGACATTTGCTTTTTAGCCTATCATAAAAGGTAAGCTGTGGAAATCAAAACTATGTTCAGGATGTCATTAATCTTTACTTTCCAGTCTGGAATTAATAAATTCTGTTCTGTTCTACTGCACAAGAAGGAAGAGGAAAGTTGGGTATTTACAGAACTGTGAAGAACGAAAGATGTGCTTTGTGAATCTGGCTGGCTTGCATCCAACAGCCCAGAAGGAATTTGGAGCTTTCATTTGCATGTTTGAATGTATAGAAACAGATTATAGTGTGTTGGCCACTGATCAATTCCATATATCCCTTTCTGTTTAGAGAGGCCCATGCCCTGTACCCATAACAGTTGTCCGTAAACAGATTTTCACCACTGGCCAAAGTTTGCCCACTTTATGTTCCCATTTCAAATCATGCTGCATGGGAATTATCCATGAATGGATCAAGTGCATCTGGGATCCTTATCGTGTATATCTGGGATGAGGCAAGTGCTTCCTTAAGGCTGTTTTGGGAGGGGCCCTGCACCCCAATTTTTTGTTTTTTTTTTGCTAAAAAAGTTTCTTGTTGTTGTTAACTGTCCTCAAGTCGATCTTGACTCTTGGCAACCCTGTGGATCTCCAAGACCCCCTGTCCTCCACTACTCTGCACAGTTCCTGTACATGCATACCCGTGACCTCCTTAATAAAATCCATTTATCTAGCATGTCACCTTCCTCTCTTTCTATTTCCCTCCAACTTTCTAGCATTATTTTTTCCAATGAGTCATGCCTTCTCATAATGTGTCTGAAGTACAACAGCCTAAGATTTGTCATCTTGGCTTCCAGGGAGATTTCTGGCTTGATCTTTCCTAGGACCCATTTGTTTGTCTTTTTAGCCGCTCATGGGATACTCAGCACTCTTCCCCTACACCACATCTCAAATGCATTGATTCCCCCTCTATCTTGTTTCTTAACTGTCCAGATCTCACCTCTATACATGGTAATAGGGAATACAATGGCTTGTATGATTCTAGCTGAGTTGTATATCTTTGCATTTTAGGATCTTTTCAACCCTCCCCAGTCTTAATCTTCTTCTGCTCTCCTGGCTGCAATCCCCATTTCTATCAATGTTTGATGCCAGGTATGAGTATTCTTTTACTATATCTTCATTGTCTAGGTTGAATATGTGTAGATTCTCCGTGGTCATTATTTTTGTTTTCTTTGTGTTCAACAGTAAGCCTGCTTTTGCACTTTCTTCCTTGATCTTCCTTAGTAGTTGTTCTAGGTCTGGGAGGTTTTCTGCTAGCATTATGGTGTCATCTGCATATCTTAGACTGTTGATATTTCTTCCTCCTATTTTCACTCCTTCTTCTTCTATGTTCAGTCCTGCTTTTCTTATAATATGTTCTTCATATAAGTTGAAGGGTGATAAAATGCAGCCTTGTTTGACCCCTTTGTCAATTGAGAACCATTCTGTTTCTCCATGTTCTGTTTTGATAGTAGCCTCTTGTTCCAGATTCCTCATCAGGACTATTAGATGTTTTGGCACTCCCATGTTTTGGCATTCCATAGCCTTTCATGATCTATGCAGTCAAAGGCTTTGCTATAGTCTATAAAGCACATACTGATTTTCTTTTGGAATTCCCTGGTGGGCTTCATTAACTATCATATGTTTCCAATGTAGTCCCTAGTGCCTCTTCCTTTTCTGAGCCTTGCTTGTACTCTGGAATTTCTCTCTCCATGTACAGTTAGATTCTGTGTTGCACACATTTTAAGCATAATTTTGCTTGCGTGGGAGATTAGCGCTATAATCCTGTAGTTGCTGCAGTCTTTTATATCTCCTTTTTTGTGGATAGGGATGCATATTGATTGTTTCCAATCTGTTGGCCATTGTTTTGTTTTCCATATCTGTTGACATATGTTAGTTAGCACTATAGTTGACTCTGTCAGCATGCATTGCAGCAGTTCGATTGGGATATTATCTGTTCCTAGTGATTTGCTTTTCACCATTTCCTTTACTGCAACTTCCACCTCACTTTTTAGAATTTGGGGTTCAGCTTCATATGGCTTTGTTCCCCATGTCATTCATTTTATCATCTCTTTTATATAACTGTTCTGTGTATTTCACCCAGCATCTTTTTATTCCTTCTTGGTCTGGAATGATGTTATTTTTATTGTCATAGTGTCCTTATCCTTGGTTTGAACTTTCTTTTGATTTCCCAAATCTTGTGGACTAGGTCTATTGTTGTTCCCTTTTTGTTGTTGTCTTCTATTTCTTTGCATTGATCATTGTAGTAGTTTTCTTTATCTTTTCACATTAGTCATTGTACAGTTGCATTCATGGCTCATGGTTTGTTCCTCTCTCCAATTTGTTTTGCTTCTCTTCTTTCCTTTATTACTTGTGTTTTATCTGTCATCCATGGTTTCTTCTCTCTCTCTTTGTCTACTGAGAGCGTCTGTCTGCATTCTTCTTTTATTATGTCCCTGGCTTCAGACCATAGTTCTTCTGGTTCTCAATCTATTATGCTTAATATTCAAATATGTTCCTTATATTGTCAATAAATTCCGATGAGATATTGTTTAGATCATATTTTGCTATAATGATTGGTTTTGTTTTCTTCTTTTTAAAAAAATCTACTCCTCCAACCCCCCTCCCCTAAAAATGTTTCTCATCATGGGAGAAGATGGAGGGTATCGCCTCCCAATCCCAGGAGAGTCATTTCTGCAACCAGAAAGGAAACTAGAAGATAGCCATAGGGCTAAACAATCCAGATGGGCCATAAAATATGATAAAATGGCCTCCCTGGCCCATTTAGGACATGGGGAGACTTTTTACTGATAATAATAATAATAATAATAATAATAATAATAATAATAATAATAATAAGTTCAGAACTTATGGTGAAATGGATGTGGCCTGTCAGAGTTGTACATTGCATTATGCAAATGTGGCAACATTTATAAACTATTTCCTTGCAGATGTTATATGTGCATTAGTTTTTGTTTCCCTATCATCTGGTAGGGAAAACAGAATTTTTTAAAATAAAGATTTGCATTAATTTTACACCCATGTTAATTTAAATGATTATGTCAGTCTTTTCAAATAGTCAGATTTATTTGCTTGGACAGATGTTGTTATGAAGTAAAATGGGGGGGGGGGTGAAACAGAGTGAAAAGATCACATCTGTACTCAGACATCTCTACCTGAAGAAGTGATAGTGCTGTAAACAATCATTTGAATTTCTAATACTATGGCTTAAGGGTCTCTAAATTGTTTCTCTGTGTGACATGCATACACACACAGACACACCAAGCACAATATAGAATTCAAGCACTTTAGGGCAGAGTTAATTTAATTGTTTGCTAGGATTCATTGATTTCTTCCCATTCATGGAATCGTCTTTCTGTCAGACATCAGTTGCTTGAAGAGTTCATACACTGTCACATCCTCTAATAACACCTTCCCTAGATGTGAGAAAGCAGAAGTGGGAGGAAGTTTTTTCTCCAATCTTTAATTTAAGACCAATTAGAAATGACAGTGAGAACTCTCAATTGTTTTTTTTTAATCTTGAAAGCAGCTGCAATACTTTCCCCCAATGCCTATCTTTCCCCAATGCCTATCTCCAGACCTAAACTGCTCACCAAAGCTCCTGAATGTCAGAAAGGGAAACATATATAAAGGTTTGTTGTTGTCATGGGCTTTCAAGTTGTTTCCAACTTATGGGGACCCTAAGGTGAACCTATCATGGGATTTTATTGGCAAGTTTCTTCAGAAGGGGTTTGCCATTGTCATCCTTTTAGATGGAGAGAGTGTGATTTGCCCGAGGTCACCTAGTGGGTTTATATGGCAGGGCCTGGATTTGAACCCTGGTCTCCAGACTCCTAGTCCAATGCTCAAGCCACTGCATCACGCTGTCCCATTCTTGAAAAGATGTGAGAGGAGCCCAGAGAAGCCTGGGTTGCAAATGGGCTGTATGCTCCCCAGCGATGGAGAAATGTGGTAAGTTCTGCCTTCTTAAAGTTACATCCTGTGTCTATCACGGGAGCAAAACACTTTTACAGAAGTAGTAACAATGTCTTAAGCATGTGATGTTCAGGATCACAGTGACTGAGACCTGTGTTCTTATGATGACAAAAATGGAATAAACCCCTGAAAACCAATTGAGCTTGCTTTGTTTTGTACAAATTCAAAAGACTAGAGGTCAGTACTTGCGATTCAAAATTTGAGTTTCAAGTTTTCGTACAACATTTATCTTTCAAAACTTAACCTTTCATACAAGACTTTAATATAACATGTATCTAACATCACAAAGTGAGGTAATTTTAAGTAACATGGTACAGGCAAAATAAATAAAAACCAAGAAAACAAATCACACACGCGCACACACACACACACACACACACACACACAGAGAACTTCTGCAACATACAGAACAACACTGAGATTAAATGTTAATGTTAAGATTGAGTAAAGGCTCATGTATGAGTAATGCTTAAAAATCTTACACAAACAAATCTATTGTAAGAAAATGATCTAACTGGCCTATTTTCTTAATTCTAGCTCTGGAAATTGTCCATATTCAATGACATTTGAGTGTGTTATAGACAAACCGAAGCGGCGTCCTAGAGTTGCCTCGGTGCGTATTAGGGTTGAGAAGGGGCGTCCCTTCTAGATGCCCCTCACCCTAATATGGACCGAGTCCGTACAAAATGTTGGCGCACACGGGCGCCGCCATTACGACATCACGAACACGCTGCCTCGAAATGAGGTGGCGCGGACGTGACATTGTCGCACCGTGCACGAAAAGGAGCTCCGAAACGGAGCTCCTTTTGTGTTTGTGTCACTGGCACAGCCTTTAGATGGCTGCGCCAGCGACGCAGAGGAGAAAGGCACCAAGCGGCCTTTTTCTCCTCCCCGCTGCCATCGGGCGTCCTTGGGGCTTGAAGCCCCAAGGACGCCCCTTTCCAGGCCGTGGGGAAGCGGCAGATTGGGGCCTCGGAGGCTTCCGTTCTGGCAGCTGAGGCCCTGATACAGCAGGGAAAGGGGCAGGGGCAGGCCGCCCCAAACGGGTGGTCTGTAACCCGCCTAAGACTCCTTAAGCAAAAAGTTAAATCCATTTTCTAACCATGGTAAATTGTTAGAAACTTCACTCCACCTCTCTGTTTTAAAAACAACAGATAGCAACTAGATTTTGGGAGACACTAATAAGCCTAATTCTCTTGAGAGCCAGTTTTTTTCACAATTCGTTTGAAAAGCATGGTATGATTTTGATAAATAACAACTCCTTTGAGATCAATCAATAAATGCTTCACACTAAACAGAAGAAGTTTTGTGGAGTAAGTAGCAAAAAGGAAAAAATCATCTCAGACTATGGCTAAGTGAGAATGTATTTGTTCAAAATTCTAATACACTGCTGAATGCAGTTCAATAAGCATCTTCATCGTGGACAACAGATAAAACAGATAAAGGCAAAATAAAATATACATAAGAGCAATAATAGTATTTAATGAGAGATATAGATAGCACACATTTTTTAAAAATAAAAAGGATGAAGCAAGGGACTGACATTATCTAACTTACAACTGTTTTAAAAATGTAAATATATTAAGATAATATACAATGCTCTGAAATATAATATCAAACATTTAAAATGCTTTAATCAACACATTTCCTTCAGCTGCTCCTATGTCTTTTGTGTATTCTCTTTTCTCCCTTCCTTTCTGTTGATACAATTGGCATAGGTCATTACTGCAGTTCTTCACTGGTCATTGTACTATTGAAGAAACAAGATTTTCATGAAACCTAACCATTTTAATTGGGTAGTAGAAAAAAGATCTCCATGAAATTTGCATGAACACATCTGAAGGAAACTTGTCTCTTCAAGAAAAACTACACCCTTCTTTGAATCTCATATTTCATTTAGCTGGTTCCAACGCATTCATTTCAAAGTTAAATATAGACCTGTCATTAGCATAGGTAAAAGGCCTTGAGTTTCTTTGAATTCATTCTAACTTCAGTTTTACATCTTTATGCTACAACTTTACTTCTTTCTAAATTGGCAACAAAACGCATCTATATCCAATCCTAGTTTTATGAGCTTGATCACACCATCTTTAGGTCTGAGGAACCTGAAAAGTTTTTTTCCCTTCGTTAGCTCAATATTGTATAATTGATAAATGTCAGAATCAGGAACACTATCTTCACTTTTCTTCCATATGTCTGAGTGGTTTTCTGAAAATATTCTGCAGAATATTCTTAAAAGTGAACCACTAACTACTAACTCAAAGTGTTGCAACCAAATAAGAAGATTAAGACTTAATATAGACAAAATGGACACACTTCTTCCATGCTGTTCTTTGCTCTGGTTAAGTGAGTTTTGAGTGGAAGGATTTGCACAGCCCCCAAATAAGTCATAGTTTGAGGTTGCTCTTAGATTTCTCACGGTCTCTGGAGGCATAGATAGCCACAGTGACTCAGAATGCCTTTTATCAGTTTTGACTGATAGACCAACTATGATAGGAACCATGGCAAGAGCAAAAGCAAGATTTTCTGTTTGCATCACCTCCCCCCAAAGCAGTAACACACAACAGGGAGTGATTTGAGGCCAGTTTCAGTTGTTTTTTTTAAAATTTAAAGATAGAGAATAACTAGTCCTTCATTCAAAGTTGTGAAGGTAATAGGGAACAATGTTTTCTTATTAATTTATTTGTTGTGGTTTAGATGATTTTCTGCCATTTGGGACTGATCATTTCATAATTGTTTCAGATTGTTTCCCCTATTGTTTCTGGATGTCAGGGTTCTGGGGGCTTTAAGGAGTGTCCTGAAGACTGGGTGGGCAGCATGTACCTCAAGGACATATTTCCCTTACTTCTGTTTTAGTGGCCACTTGGTCAATTCTGCTGAGCCACTACCTTCTCTTGTATTAGAAGCATTTTGTTTCCAGTTGGTTATGAGAATTGTGGTGTGAGTATTGATACCTGAGCCTGCT
>NC_056526.1:142672404-142816848 GCF_019175285.1 Sceloporus undulatus | reverse complement strand
TTCTTCTTCTTCTTCTTCTTCTTCTTCTTCTTCTTCTTCTTCTTCTTCTTCTTCCCTCTTGCCCCTTTTTTTCATTCTTGTGCACACACATACAAAATAAGTGAAAATTCATATTGCTAAATCCACTCCTTTTCTAATCCATTATTTAAACCAATGGGCCATCATGGTAAGTTTGAAAATTCAAGCTATTTTCTTTTTTCTTTTAATGGTCTTCATCATTCTAGGACTCTTTGGGGACTGCATAGACAGCCAAACAGAAAACAACAACTCCAGGTTCACCGCCACCGCCGCCCCCCCCAATTAAAACAGGATAATTTTTACAATGTTAACTAGTAGAGCAGGAAGGACTCCAACCTATTTAAAAGATGAATCTCTTCTCTGGCTTGAGGACATCTGTAGAGTGTCCACACTTTGCCTGTCCCTGAGCTAGGCCAATGGACTCTAGCTACTTCCTATACCTGTCAACTGAGTGAGTGCATCCAAAGATAAAGAACTATTTTAAAAAAATTATTTGTTAACGATTGGTGAGTCAGAATTAATTTATTAAAAGGAAACTGGTACGGTGTAAATTCCTGTTAGTTTCCAATCCAGTGACTCATCAGACTTCTGTGACTCATCAGATACAACAACAAATTCTGCAAAACCAGTTTGGAAAGTAAGCAAGCCATAGCCAAGATGAAGACTTAGGTCTTATGTTGCTCACACTCCATATAAAGAAGCAATTGCCTGTTGCTCCAGAATTAAATTTTACAGCATCTCATTTGGTCATCTACATCCTTGCAGCAACAGAGACCATTGCAACTAAGGGCTGTTTTCATTGTCTACAGATCTATATTAGTCATACTAAATTTTATTTGCTGTAAACTACCCTGTTTGGATGATGGGTGATCTATCTATCTATCTATCATCTTATCTATCTATCTATCTATCTATCTATCTATCTATCCATTCTAAATCAATCTCCCTCTATAGATATACTATGTAGTAAATGACAATCATGATACTGTGGATTTTCTTTTACAGAAATTGTCCTTTTATCTCAGGGATAACATACACTATGAGAGCAGTGAGGTACAGCCGTTGCTATGGGAACTGCTCTTTTTAGAAACTAATAGAGAATGAATTGTTGCTTGGATATAAAAAGTAATTCACGGATGTTTCTGGGATATCAGAAATATAATATGCATTTGATTCAAAGACTAGCTAATCTAAAATTTAGTTCATGTGCTTTAACAGGTAAATGCAGTTTTAACAGCTATATTACAGGGCATAGAGTGTCTCGCACCTACACCATTCTCATGCTTGTTTTCAGTCACCATGTCAACTGAAGTAGTCAAAATGCCTCAGAAAAAACATCTAAAAATAACAAAAATTAAAAAACTTGAAAACCAAAGTAAAAGAACCATTGACACACTCAAGTACTGCTTCACCTCTTCCCCAGGAGTAATGACTAGCCCAGCACAGCAAAATGCCTGACAAAATCAGTCTAGTTGGAGAAAAATCCACAGCTTTTATTATATTTTTTATATTGTTTTATAAATTTATATCATATATATATCCGAGTACTGTCGGATATATATATAATATAATAAGTACTGGGATTTCTTGGAGAAAAACCTGCAGCGGGGCTTCATCCGTCCCTCCAAGTCCCCTGCGGGTGCCCCGGTGCTCTTTGTCCACAAGAAGTGTGGGGAGTTGCACCTCTGCAATGACTATTGGGCACTCAATAAGATCACAGTCCGCAACCGCTACCCCTGCCGTTGATTCCAGAGTTGTTGGAGCGGCTCTGCCATGCCAAGGTCTTCACCAAGCTGGATCTTCAGGGAGCCTACAACTTGGTGAAGATTCGGGCTGGGGACGAGTGGAAGACGGCTTTCCAGACTCGGTATGGGCATTACGAGTATACAGTTATACCCTTTGGACTCTGTAATGCCCCCACCATCTTGCAGCACTTTGTAAACAATGTGTTCAGTGACTATCTGAACCGGATTGTGATCATCTACCTGGATGACTTCCTGATCTACTCCCCGAACCAAGCTGCCCATGATTCCCATGTGCGTGCCGTGCTCCAGCTCTTGAGGGAACACCGCCTGTACGCCAAGTTGGAGAAGTGTGCTTTTGACCTCCGAGAGGTAGACTTTCTGGGGTACACTGTCTCGGTGCAGGGCGTGGCCATGGACCCAGCCAAGGTCGAGTTGGTGTTGTCTTGGCAGCCCCCTCGCAACAGGAAGGATGTGCAGCGGTTCCTGGGGTTTGCCAACTTCTATCGGAAGTTTATTGAGGACTATGCGGCCCTCATGAGCCACATCACCCAACTGTTGCAGGGGAAGGGCCAGTTCCAGTCGATGGCAGCAGTGCAGATGTTGTTCGAGGCTCTGAAAGCGCGCTTCACGTCGGCCCCAATCCTGCAGCACCTGGATCCTCGCACGCCCTTTGTCGTGGAGGCGGACACCTCGGACGTGGCCATCGGGGCGGTGCTGCTCCAGCCCATGGGTTCTCAGGGGCATCTACTGCCTTGTGCCTTCTACTCCCGGCAGCTCTCTCCTCCGGAGTTGAACTACACCATCTGGGAGAAGGAACTGTGGGCGATCAAGGCGGCCTTCGAGACCTGGCGTCATCTGCTGGAGGGGGCGGTACACCCGGTGATGGTCCACACTGACCACAGGAACCTGGAGCACCTGCAGATGGCCAGGAAGCTGTCCCAGAGACAACAGCACTGGTCGTCCTTTTTCACGGGCTTCCGCTTCCAGCTTAAGTACATCCCCCAGTCCCGGAACTGGCAGGCGGACGCACTCTTGCAGAAACCGGAGTATGCCACGGGCCCAGAGAGGGAGTTGCAGTCGACCATTCTTCGCCCGGAGAATTTTGCTATGGTGCCGAGGGAGGCCGCGCTGGTGGACCAGATCCGGGAACTCCAGGGCCAGGACCCACTGGTGGCACAGCATTCAGGGGAAGGGGATGCCTCACCCTTCGCCATGTGGGACGGCCTGCTCTACCACTGGAGTCGCCTGTATGTGCCAGCAGGGCCATGTTGGGAAGCGGTCTTGCGCCTGTGTCATGACTCCAAGCTGGCGGGGCACTTCGGCTTCTGCAAGACTCTGCACCTCCTCACCCGGGAGTTTTGGTAGCCTCGAGTTCGGGCGGAGGTGGCCAAGTATGTGGACACGTGCCCAGTGTGCCATCGAGCAAAGGACCATCCGGGTTGGCCTGTGGGGTTGTTGATGCCGCTGCTGACGCCATCGGGACCCTGGAAGGTTGTGTCCATGGACTTTATTAAGGACCTGCCCCTCTCTGCTGGCTGCACCACCATTTGGGTGGTGGTGGACCTCTTTTCAAAGATGGCGCACTTTGTGCCATGCACTCATCTCCCCATGGCGAAGGAGACGGCCCGGATGTTTGTCCAGCACGTCTTCAGGTTCCATGGCCTGCCTGAGGGTGTGATTTCGGACCGCAGCAGCCAGTTCACCACCCGGTTCTGGACCAGTTTGCTCCGGCTCCTGGATATCACGTCCCACCTGTCCTTGGCACATCACCAGGAGTCTGACGGTCAGACAGAGAGGACCAACGACACCCTGGAGCATTACCTCCGCTGCTATGTCAGTTACCGCCAGGACAACTGGGTCGACTTGCTCCCGAATTTGCCTACAACAACTCGGTCCACTCCTCCACCCAGCAGATGCCTTTCTTTGTCATGGGAGGCTTCCATCCATGAGGCTTTCCGGTGGTGGTGCCAGGCTCGGAGGTTCCTGCAGTGGATCAATGGCTTCAGGAGCTCCAGGCGGTGCAGTCCCTGCTGCAGGAGCAGCTCGAGGTGGCCAAGGAGGCCTACAAGAAGGGTGCAGACCGGTGCCACCAGGAATGTCTTCCTTTGCAGGTGGGGCACTCAGTCTGGCTCTCCACATGTCACCTGCCCCTGCAGCGGCCCTGCTGAAAACTGGACACTTGGTTTGTGGGGCCATACAAGATCGTGGCCCAGGTGAATCCGGTGGCGTTCCAGCTCCAGCTTCCCCAGACTTGGTGGATTCACCCCGTCTTCCATCACTCTCTGTTGATTCCAGCCTCCGATGTTCGGCCTGACGCTAGCCCGACGCCCCTGCCCGAGCTGGTTTTGGTGGATGGACAGCAGGAGTTTGAAGTGGCCCAGATCCTGGACTCTCATCACCGTCAGGGGCGCCTCCAGTACCTGGTCGACTGGGTTGGCTATGGGCCGGAGGAGCGTTTCTGGGAGGACACTTCGGATGTTCATGCTCCGCGGCTGGTTTGGGCTTTTCATCACCACTGCTCAGGTAGGCCGTGTCCTCCGCATCCGGAGGGAGAGCATTATGGGAGGGGGAATGATGTCATGGCCATCCAAGAGCAGGTCTCGGAGGATGAGGATGAGGATAGGGTTCCTCCAGTGCAAGAGGTAATTGAGGCTACACCAGGTACTAATCCTGCTCCAGTGCAAGAGTTAATTGAGGCTGCACCAGGTGTTAATCCTGCTCTGCCAGAGCCCAGCCCTGATCTCCCAGCCCCAGAGGAGGAGGTTCAGCCAGGTCCTAGTGCTGGTGGGATTCCTCTGGTGGTACAGCAGCCTAGTGGTGACTCTGGGGAGGAACCAGGCTTGGAGGTTCCCTCCTTCAGGCAGCACAGGGCTGAAAGTGCTGGCAGACGCAGATCCCAGAGAACTGCTGCAAGGCAATTAGCTAACTAGCCTCACCTGGTATGCGGGAGGGTGTCCCCTATTTAGGAAGCAGAGAGACACCAACTCAATGTGAGAGTTTATTGCATGATCCTTTGGTGTGATTGCTGCTGGCACTGGCTTCGTGTATCCTGACTCCTTGTTGCCTTGACTTTGGAACGGACTGGGCTCTCGTTACTTTCTGGCTGCCCTGACCCTGGACTGGACTCTTGTTACCTTCTGGCTGCCCTGACTCTGGACTGGACTGACTATGGTGATCTTTGTGTTTCTGACGTTGGCTTTTGGCTTGTTCTCTCTCTCTCACTCCTGGCAAGGTTGGTGGACTGTTTCAGCTGCTTGCTTTGCTAATTACCATCCTTATCAGCGGTGTTTATGTGTGCTGGCTGCAGCCCAGGACACATAAACTGATGTAAGACTCACACAAAACACATACCTAACTTCAGTTTGTCTCATTCTGCGCATTAGTAACTTGATTGCTTCACCAGTTACTCCTTTTAAAAGTCTGATTGAACCCTCAGAGGTAATTAAGGGCTTGTGTCTGGCCAGTTATTTCATGCAGAAATTACAAGGTAATGCTTATAATGAACAAATATGTGGTTTCAAAAGTGTTTAGGAACTGATCAATATTCTTTTTGATGAATTGTTCTTTCAGAATTGTGAAACCCACAATTAAATAAAGTCCTAGTGCTAACTGAAGGCTCTTTCAGATTCATTTGACAGAAGTAAAGACAAGTAAAATCCTTCCTTCCTATTTTATACCACCCTTCAGTTATTTTTTCCAGTATGGTTTATTAAAGCACATTGAGGCTGTTGGACTTTGGACATATCATAAAATGACATGGTTTAATAGAAAATATTATAATGCTTGGCAACCTGAAAGGTAATGGGGGACACACTACAGGTGGATGGATTTAATTAAAGAAGCCACAACACTGACTTTGCAAGATCTGATCATGATAGTTGATTACCATGGTTCTTGCAGGTATCTCATTCATAGGGCCAATGTGAAGTCAATATGATGGCAAAGTAACAACAACATCAACACAATTAAGACCTAGATTAAAACACTATCATGTTGTTTTGTGCTTTTAAGTCATTTCTGACTAGTGGTGACCCTAAGGCAAACCATAGGGTTTCCTTGCCAGAATTTGTTTATAGAGGGGTTTGCTGTTGCCCTAAAGCTCAGAGAGTCTGATCTGTCATGGGTTTCCATAGCTGAGTGGGGTTTGAACCCTGGTCTCTCAGTGCCCAACGTTCAAACCACTACACCACACTGGTTTGGGCCTGTAAAAATAATAAAACACTGTAAAACAAAAAATATTATTTTTTGTCTAGGTGACCCAGGAAAACAATTTGAAAATAATATTTACCAGATGCCAAAAATGCAAAATGGCAGGTTTCAGATGAGTCTCACTCGGCAGAAGCATTCCACAGGTGGCGTGCCACCACTGAGAAAATTTCTACCTTGGTAGCCACCCGTCTCACCTCAGATTGTAGGAGAATTCAAAGAAATCTGAGTATATGAGTAGCAACAATTATTTCAACCAAAATCATAAAAGATCAACCAACACTTTGATTTGGAAACACAAAAAACCCTAATATACTTGACATAGCATAAGTGCCCAGTTCTGATTAGTAATGTAGTTAGTGAATTAGCATCTGTCTTCTGTACTAGGTGTAGTTTTTGAACAGAATTTAGAGGAGGAACAACATGAAAGGATCTGGTATGGGTAGGAATGGCCCAAGATCTTTTGCAAGAAAGTATTCAACATTCCTGAAATTAAAGTTCACACAAAAGAATGTGCATATTTTAAAATGCAAATGGCTAAATAAAGTGTCAATAATTGACAAGAATATGCACCTGAACATACTTTAATCAATAGAGAAAGACTTTAAATGCCTCATCTTAGAAAAAAAATGTGTTACAAATGTGCATGGATTTCATAAGTCTGCACAGTCTTATATAGAGCTACAATGGGAAGAAAATGCAAGTGGAAGTCAGAGAAATGCAATGGAAACAAAACAGAGATGTTCACATCCACCATGGGAATAAACTGAGATAAATTATAGCAGATGAAACGCTGTACTGTACAGAATTCTGTGCAAAAATCTAGTGAGAACTATATGTTTTATACACAAATAAGATGTGTTAAATTCCCATACATGATGAGATTCAGAACTGACATATCAGTAGAAGCAAGGAAACAGTAGAAACATTTTGTGACTATATTGGCTCCATGCACATATACACAAGCCAATTCACACTACTAATGGAGATGTCTAAATAAACAAGTCACAATGTTCAAAATTTATTTCTCTGTCAGGCTCCTGTGCAGTGTTATTACACTTAATGTTTCCCCAGAAGGCTTAACTGAGGACTTATATATTACATAGAAAAGGACTTTGGTATGCACAGAGGTTAATTTAATTCAACCTAATATGAAAATCCATCACTGCATTTTGGAAAACCACCTCAAACTCTCAGCAGAGTTAATGCACTCCAGGCATTTATGAGTGCAGGTGGTGATTTCAGCCAGCTGTGCCATTGTGATGTAAAAGGAATTCCTTGTTATATGGACAGGCACCTCATCAGCTGAAGGGAATGTAAGGATATGCAGGCTAAACAAGCCACTTGAAACATCTGTTGCACTCATAAATTTATATGATGCAGTTCAGCTGTACAGAATTAAAATAATTCTTTACTAACACTTAGTTTAATAAACCATAAAAGAGGTAGGACTGCAAATTATAGATGCTGATCAAATTTTTAACTGAAGCTGAATGCTTATTCTTATATTGAAACACCGATTCCTCCTTCTCCTATGTGCATCATACCACTGTAATTCTTTTAGTAAAATTATGAATAATTTTCACAGTCTCTTTTGGATGATGTTACCATAGTCACCTAAAAGTTATGGTAGAAATCTCTTTAAAGTGATTACACAAACAGAAAATTCTTAGGTAACTGCTGTGCAAACTATTAGTTTTACTCACATTTCTGTTATCTTAAGCAGGAAGGCAAATGGGCATTTTAGTCAATTGAGAACGATTGTGACTAACTTCTAAATATATTGCAATTAATGTTTTCAGGTATTCATTGAGAGAGAAAACAATATCTATTTTTTAAAAATCTAGCCTGGTTGTAGGACCACTTCATCCTATATAAGAATGATACCTTTTAGGGGACAGGAGATTTGTTTGTGATTCTTGAACTCTAATCACCTGTCCCTTAAAACTGACATCATAGTTGTATGTCAAATAGTAATGCACATTCATTATCAAGCCTCCTGAAATTAATGGCCAATATTCTGTATCAGTTACTTTGGCTGCATCCGCACTGCAGAAATAATCTGTTTTGACCCCACTTTATATACCATGGCTCAGTTCTATGGAATTATAGGAATTGTAGTAGAGCTCTGATGCCCCAACAAACTACAATTCCTAGAATTTCATAGCATTGAGCCATGGCACTTAAAATGGGGGTCAAAACAGATTATTTCTGCAGTGCGAATGCAGCCCTAGTTAAGTATACTGAAGTAACCTCTCTTGGCTCACTCATTTTCCAGAAATGTCATTTAGCCATATTCTGATTGCTGGTAAAATTGACATCTTTCTCTCCATGCTGCTGATTCCTGATATAAAGTAGGTTGCTGAGTGGGCTATGATCATGGCAGTAGTGTCACAATTGTGACTATGTAGTGTTTGTGAATACAAACCCTAGATTTACTTATCCATAACTGTTCTGTATTTCCAACTGTGACACTACTGTATGAATGTAACTCCCCATCACAACACACAACCTACTTTACTAGGCTGCATAGAGAGGAGGACCATTCTGGTGGTGACTGGAGAATAGGTGAATGATGTTTCCACCAAATTTAGGGGAGTCAGGTCAGGAGAGCATACCTAAGCTGATACCGAATACTGGTGGCCACTATATCTGCCTTTCAGTCCATCCGTATGTAACGTCTATTATTAGCTGTACTATTTTTAAAATATATTAATACTTCTATACCAGAAAGCCACCTGTTTAGTTGGTGGTGCATCTTCAACATTCAGTACCAAGCAGCTACAAAGTTGTCTTCCTTTAATTTCCTTCTCAACATATGGAAATGACCAGGGTTTTTTTTGTGCCAGTGCAGCTGATGATATTCTTTTAAGATATCTATTCAATGAAATGTTTCTTTTCATTGATGGTACTCAGCCAAGTGGTGCTGAACACAGGAGGACCCTTTTTTGGGGAATGCTAGGAAGAGATGGTAACCAGATGATCAATACCTGGAGGGGAAAATGGTGAGTGACGTATTCGGTTGCTGCTGGGAATCCTATTACTGGTTGGCAAGATTATATTGACCAGACCTCCCCAACTGGCTGCCATCCAGCCTCCCCCCTCCATTGTAGCTACACCAGTGTGACCAGATCTCCTAACTGCAAAGGATAACAAGGCACCATAAAATGTAGGACATTCAAGAAAATGTATGGCATTACCAAAGAAAAGCTAAAAACACTCATATAAATGTAAATTCAGGCTTCTTAGATATACTCTAAAAGGAGGACATTTTGGAATTCCACCTGAACAGAAGATTAAAATATAGGACATGTCCTGGAAAAGGAGAACATCTGGTCACCTTGAGCTACACCCCTTTACACCTCAAAATAAACCTGGAAATTGCTGTTCCGTCTATGGGTTCCTAATGTAAGCCTGAAGACAAGCAATGAAATTGTTGAGTTTCCATTCATTTCTCCTGCTGCTTTTGGAGAGTAAGATAAGGTCTTTGGGACATAATTCAAAGTCTTAAAAAGTGTGTGTGCATTTTCACATATTAATCTTCCTGCACTCAGTTCTCAGCTCTAAATGACCTCCTCAAGCTGCTTTTCCCCTTAGAAAAAGTAACAATTGACTTTTTCTTCAATATATTTGCATGCAACATGCTAATCCAGCCTCATTCACAAATTGTATTTCACCCAATTTTCTCTGATGTGCCTCAAGATGGGGCTGTTTTCTTTTGAATAGATCATGGGGGGTGGGGGGGGAGAGAAGAAAAACATTTTGCCTTTTGCTAGAATTTTTCCTCTGAATCTTGAATAAATTTATAGGTTGTGCTGGCAATGAGAAATGGGTAAGTTACATCCACCACCCCTCCTCCTTTCAAGATGAAAAGTTCAGAGAAAGGTAGAGCAGACAATGTGTCATGTATTTGGATAGATTTAGACACTGAGCGAATTTTATTTAAGCTAGTGTTACCTTTCGTCAGCTGAGGAACACGTCTCCTAGTCGCCAGTTATAATAGGTAACTCTGGAGGGATTATGCAAGTATGTGCCCCATGCATGTCAAAAAGTAGGAGGGGGGAGGAACATATTTGTGCAGCACCTTCTATTCTTTCTGCAATTGGCAGAATTTTTGAGGAGACTTCAGAATGTGTTTTGCATACTAATTAAAGCTATTATGGCAGCTTGTCAAATCACTGTTTGGGGCAGGTACGTTTTAGTCTTTGTGTGTTACAGACTAAATAACCTCTCTTTAAATGCTCTCAGTTTCCAAAACAGTGCACACTTTATAGGCCTTTGAGTAATGGCATAATTGCAGTGATTGACAGTAAAATATGAAAATGTTGGTACAGGGTTATTTTATGGGCACTTTAAGTAGTGAGAAATCTGTATGGGCATTATGCACTTGTTTTGTTTAATAGATTTTAAAGGATTACACACACACACACACACACACACACATGAATGTATAGAGCAGTTGACTAAATCAAGTTGACTAAGCAGCCTTGTGTGGATGACTACGTCCTTGGAACCACTCTGTCATTCAGGAGCTGTGACAGGAGTTATGGGTTGCCTAGGTAGGGCTAGAAAACCTTTGAGTCTCTAGATCTTGTTAGACTACAATTTCCACTATGCCTGATTACTGACCATGGTAGCTGCGGTGATGGGATTTGGAATCCAACAACACTGAGAGGCCTATAGGTTCATGGTTCCTAAAGGATGCTCTCTGAGTAGATCCTGTAGTTGGAGTATTGCTTATTTCCCATCCTTTCTCCAAAAAGGAGATATGGCTAGGGATGGACAAGTCAGTCTGTTGTGACCCTGTGCCATTTTTACCCATGTTAACACGAAGAAGTCTGTTCTGTCCCATTTATTCAGTCCCTTACAATTTTTATGGAAAAGTAATAAGCAGTTTTAATGGAAAAGTAATAAGGGCCGAGTGCTGCATGATGGGGTGAGCTCCTGTCACTAGTCCCAGCTTCTGCCAACCTAGAAGTTTGAAAGCATGCAAATGCAAGTACAGTGCGCCCATGCCATTTATTGAAAATAATGGGGTTTGTGCATGGCACGTGTGATGGGAGAATAATGGCACGCGTGCCATGCATGAGCCCCATTATTTTCAATGGGGCTCGAGCATATGCATGATTTGCCATATGAGGAGGGGTCCAGAACGAATCCCCAAGGCAAGGGTGCACTGTAGATAGATAGCTACCACTTAAATGGGAAGGTAACAGCTTTTAGTGCAGTCATGCGGGCCACATGACCACCAGAGCAGGCCTCAGACAACGCTGGCTCTTCGTCTTAGAAACAGAGATGAGCACCACCCCTTACAGTCGGTTACAACTAGACATTCATGGCAAGGAACTAATTTTACCTTTAATAAGCATAAAGACATGCACTTTCATATATATATTAAAATGGGTTGGATACACAACTGAGCACATGTGACTGAAGTGGCATAGGGGAAATATTATATCCTGTCCTCTCCACTGAAGCCCTTCTACATCTCTGAAAATACTTCACAAAAAATCAGGGGCTCTACAAAGTGGGGTGAGATATAGTATGCCAGCGTATAAGGAATCTTAAAAAGTGGATGGAGGTAGCTTCCCTGAATGTAGTTCTTCTGTCAACAGTTTATGGATTGGACCTATTTTTCTCCTCAAATACGCATTTCTTTACGTATTTATTCCCAAAAATATGCATTTTAAAAATGTGTTTGGTGCATCTTTAGTACCAAAATGAGTGTATAATTGTGCTGAAACATAAATCCTGTACAAATCCTTCAATTTGTTAGAAGCTCCTGTATCATTGCTTCTATCTGTCTGTCTTCTATCTTGTCACCTGGTTGAACAGATTTTACCCAGATTCAATGCATTTCATTTGGTGCCCATTTGGACAACATCTGGCTTGGATTTTAAGCTTCCCCTTTAAATCAGTGATGTATCTAGCCTTCTGGAGCAGAATTATGAGGCAAAATGTACATTCACTATTCTAACGTAACTGTTACATGGATTTGTAATTGGTTGACTGGCCAAACCCAAAGAGTGCTCAACAATGGCTCCTTTTCATCCCGGAGAGAAGTGACCAGTGGGGTCCCACAAGGCTCTGTCCTGTCCCAGTGCTATTCAAAATCTTTATCAATGACTTGGATGACAGAATCAGGGGCATACTTATAAAATTTGCAGATGACACCAAATTAGGAGTAGCTCATACTCCAGAGGACAGGATCAAGATTCAAAATGACCTTGATAGATTGGAAAGCTGGGCCAAGGCTAACAAAATGAATTTCAACATGGAGAAATGTAAGGCACTGCACTTAGGGTGGAAAAATGAAATGCACAGATATAGGATGGGTGTCACCTGGCTGAATGAAACTACGTGTGAAAGGGATCTGAGTTTTAATTTCATATTTAAATCTTCGTAGTCCCCTATTCCTCAATCTTCAAACAATGTTTCAGCCTTTCTGTCCCTACTTACCAATTGACATTTCACTGAATCTATTAAAACTTGTTCCTATTGATGAACCAACGGTTTATTTGCTTAATATACTTTTCAGATACATTAAAACTCTCAGGCCTCAAAGCACTCTAAATATAAGATAGAATGGGGCTGGGGAACCTATGGACCTTCAGATATTAGATAACCCCCCAATCCACCTCATATTAGCCCAAGCCAAGACAGCCAATAGTCAAGGGTGGTGGTAGCTGTACAGTATTTCAAGGACCACAGATTTCTCACCCTGGGATACAAATTACATGGCATCTGATTTCTTCTCATGCCTATTTAGAATCCTAGGGTAGCTGTGTAGCTCATTTAGAAGCTGACAGTTGACTATCATTTGGATGGAGATGGAATTCCTGAATATATTGTCAGCTGGTGGTGAACGCAAGGTGTGCACATCAATAGTTCTAGCCAAGATACAAGAAGGAGGTAAGGCGTGCACATGGCATCTAAACCGCCAGGGTTTGCTGCAGAGTTTCCAGGAAACTCCATGGCAAACCAGGGGTCAAATTGACCCACATTAAGAGCTGTTAAACCCAAGATTGGACTATATCCATTAGATCCATGTCCAGTCTGCCAGGATATATCCCTTTTGGCCCCTGCAACAGTCCTTGGGAGGCTTGATGGGACCAGGGTTCAAAACCCCATTCAACCATTGAAAGGCATCTGGGAGTCCAAGTTGAACATGAGTCAACAGTGCGACGCAGCAGCTAAAAAGGCTAATGCAATTTTAGGCTGCATCAATAAAAGTATAGTGTCTAGATGAAGGGAATTTATAATGCCACTCTATTCTGCTTTGGTCAGGCCCCACCTGGAATATTGTGTCCAGTTCTGTGCACCACAATTTAAAAACGATGTTGAAAAACTGGAGCGTGTCCAAATGAGGGCGACTAAAATGGTGAAAGGTCTGCTTTGTCTACATCAGGAACGACTTAGGGAGCTGGGGATGTTTAGCCTGGAGAAGAGAACGTTAAGAGGTGATATGGTAGCCCTGTTTAAATACTTGAAGGGATGTCATATTGAGGAGGGAGCAAGCTTGTTTTCTGCTGCTCCAGAGACTAGGACCTGGAGCAATGGATGCAAGCTCCAGGGTGCTCAACAATGGCTCCTTTTCATCCTGGAGAGAAGTGACCAGTGGGGTCTCACAGGGCTCTGTCCTGGGCCCAGTGCTATTCAACATCTTTATCAATTACTTGGAGGACAAAATTGGGGGCATACTTATCAAATTTGCAGATGACACCAAATTAGGAGGAGTAGCTAATACCCCAGAGGACAGGATCAAGATTCAAAATGACCTGAACAGACTAGAAAACTGGGCCAAAGCTAACAAAATGAAATTCAACACGGAGAAATGTAAGGTACTGCACTTAGGGTGGAAAAACTAAAAGTACAGATATAGGATGGGGGACACCTGGCTGAATGAAACTACGTGTGAAAAGGATCTAGGAGTCCAAGTAGACCATAAGTTGAACACGAGTCAATAGTGCGATGCGGCAGCTAACAAGGCCAATGCCATTTTAGGCTGCATCAATAGAAGTATAGTGTGTAGATCAAGGGAAGTCATAGTGCCACTATATTCTGCTTTGGTCAGGCCCCACCTGGAATATTGTGTCCAGTTCTGGGCACCACAATTCAAAAAGGACATTGAGAAACTGGAGAGTGTTCAAAGGAGGGCGACTAAAATGGTGAAAGGTCTGGAAACCATGCCCTATGAGGAACGACTTAGGGAGTTGGGGATGTTTAGCCTGGAGAAGAGAAGGTTAAGAGGTGATATGATCGCCCTGTTTAAATATTTGAAGGGATGTCATATTGAGGAGGGAGCAAGCTTGTTTTCTGCTGCTCCAGAGACTAGGACCCGGAGCAATGGATGCAAGCTCCAGGAAAAGAGATTCCAGCTCAACATTAGGAGGAACTTCCTGACAGTAAGGGCTGTTTGACAGTGGAACAAACTCCCTCGGAGTGTAGTGGAGTCTCCTTCCTTGGAGGTCTTTAAGCAGAGGCTGGATGGCCATCTGTCAGGGATGCTTTGATTGTGATTTCCTGCATGGCAGGGGGTTGGACTGGAAGGCCTTTGTGGTCTCTTCCAACTCTACGATTCTATGATTCTAAGAAAACCATAGAAGGAGGAGCATCATTAGGTAGAGGGAGAAGGCTACATCGGGTAGTAGATTCTGGAAATCATGAAAGGAGAGCAAATGAATGACAAATTAAACCAAATGAAAAATCCTAATTTTGGGGATATTTCCATGGGTATGTATATCCTATAGAGTCTCTGTTTTTTTTAGACAATCCATCTCCATGTTGACAGTGTCAGCAGATGGATGCACAGCTAGCCTCTTCCCTCTATTTACACATTCAAGTTATCCCTACTCTGAACATCTTAATTGGGCTAGTCTCCATAGGAGATCAGGGTTCCTGATCACATAGAAGATTGTTGTTACATTAATTGAATGTGTGTCACAGACTGTGCTTAGGTCTTCTTTGTCAACAGGATACTATCTCATCTCTTCAATATGCATTCACCTTCTGAAAACTGAAAACCTTCTGAAAACATGAGCGGAGTTCCAATATATAAATTGATGAGATTTTGCAGAGTATGAATAATATATAAGAGCTCAGAAAGACAAGTGGTAGCACAAACATAATACTGTTAAATCATTTAGGGAATCTAATTTGCTGAATTGTAAACTGAGAAATTTATTAATTTTAATTGGTTAAGTAAAAAACATCACCTGTGATTGCTATAAGTGACCATAATGAGTTACCATAAAGAGGGAAAAAATAGTATTTAGCATAATAAAGATTAAAATAATGCATTTTAAATACTCTGCTGGAAAATGTATGATGACAAATTAATATTTTACAAGTTATTTCCAAGCTCTGATAATAACAAATGATCAAACTTTATTGTGTAGCAAGGTACACTTTGAATTCAATGAGACTTAAGCATGCCTAACCTTGTATTCTTTCCTCCATTCACTGTATTTATACTGAAAAGAGCAGTGTTCAGAGAAATATTGATTTCTCTATAGGCCATATTTGAAAGATCACATATGAGTAAAAGGGCGCAGCCTTTTTTTAAAAAAGAAGAAGGTATGTAATGAGGTTTAGGCTGCAATTCTATACTGTACTTACCTTGTGAGAAAGCCCTACTAATTCATTATAGCTTATTTTTGAATGGAGATGCATAGGATTGTGTTACTATCTATTTGTACTGAAATTGATTACACACTGAGGTGAAAGATCAGAAAACTTGGGCCTAAACCCAATGTTAGTCTCAACAAGAGCAGAATCAATGAATCAGTAGGATTTACATCAGTGCCATTAAGCAATGTATTGAATGGGTCTTCTCTAATTGAGAATATTATCAGGTTCAGGCCAAAGAAAGTCAGTGTTAAACAAGTATCACAAGCATGCTGGAATACCAGTGTGTTTAAATACTGATGGAATATAAACAGGAACATAGGATAATCCAGAGCCCCCCTGTCTGGTATCCTCCTCAAGCATGGCCAGTGGTCAGGGATGATGGGAATTGCATACTGAAACATCTGGAGAGTAATTAGTGGGGGAAGTGTGGTCTAAAATATTCAGCGAATGTGCTCACATTCCCATCAACAGGCTCAATTAGGCAGGGCTACAACTGATTAATCTTCTGTTATCCCAATTTTCCAGGTACTTTTAAAATCTTATGGCTTATGTACAGTTGTCTGTGAGATGGATGGCACAGACAGGTGGGGCTACCACCTAGTTACAGGAGCGGGCATAACTTAACCATTATTATTCTTTTGTAGGCTAGTTTTTGTTTTCCCTGAAGAAATTTTAAGCATGTTTATCCAAGCAAACATTTACAAATTGCAAACAGATGTGCAATATACTGCACACATGGTTTCCAGGTTTTAGCAGAGATGTACTTCTCCCTGCACCACTTGTGCCATTTTCTCTGAGCCATAATAATGCATTTCATTGCACAGCTGAGTTTCAATGGAAAGTGCTATCTATCTGCCAAAAACAGTATTGTCAGATGCATTTACTTTTCATTTGGAAGAAAGCTTTTGAAGTGAACTTCCTAGCTAAGAAGAGGTAATGGACTGAGTTCATTTAGTGCAATTTCTGTGTCTGATGAAATATCTCACAATCTTGTAGTACTGACCTAATAAGTAAAAACAGCTAAAGATGAACCCTAAGGGTGCAATCCATCTATGGTGAATACTTTTACCTCCCATCAATTTCATCTTCTTAACAATTTCATGGAAATCAATAGAACTTAAGGAAATTTGACTTTGGCTACAGTGTGCCCTTAATTGGCAATGCTAGAGTTGGATATGCCATTGAATCCTTTGAAAGGTTTTGATGGGATGCATGGTTTGAATTAACATTTAGGGACTGATTCAGAATTCTCAACAATCATGAATCAAAATAAAATAAAACGATAGCCATTGAGAAAGTGCTGGGGTGCCAGATGTTTCATTGCTAAATTTTCTACATTGCTTCTCCCTTGATTTCCAATCTAAAGATGAGATTATTATTATTTATTATTAAGCTTTAGTTATATAGCACTGTAAATTTACACAGCACTGTACATACAATCTTTTAATTAGACGGTTCCCTGCCTTCAGGCTTACAATCTAAGAAGACACAACACAAAAGGAGAAGGGAATGGTTGTGGGGAAGGGGATGAAGTCCTGGAGTTCATCTCTCCCTCTGGGGCCTGGACCAAGGCAGATGGCCTTGGAGGGAGGGCTCTGTTTCTTAAGGATACGCCCGATGGCATTGGGGAGGCCAGATGGCACTGGCCCACCCTCTCTTTCTTCCCCTCAGAGGCCAGGATGGAGTTGGATGCCTTCTGGGAAGGGCTCAGTTCCTTTAGGGAGGCCTGATGGCATTGGCCTACCTTCTCTTCTCTTCTCTTCTCTTCTCTTCTCTTGACACAATATATTAAATGATATACAACCTCAGATCACAATGTCCTTTACTCTGGAATAAGCATCCAGGACCAGGTACCACATAACGAACATAACCTTTTAATGTCAGCAGCTGCATTCGAAGAGCCAGTAAGATTGGATTTATCCCTCTTACAATTTCACTATTGAAAGTTCTCATGAAATTTGAAAGTGAAATTATTCAAAAGTATTACTTGTAATTGGGAAATGAAAGAATATTTGGCATTGTTTCCTGGGTGAAAAATGGGTCAGGAAATTAGATCAGGAAGAACAATGCAGTGGTGAAAATCCTGTACAGTTTTCTTCCAGTATTTCCACATACAGAGATGTTTTGTTAAATTATTCTGAGCAGAACTGACATGGTTTCTTAGCATGAAAACCATGGACTTTTGTGCAAAACATACATAGGGACACATGGTCTTCTCCAAAATGCTATCTTTGAAGCCTCAAAGCCTATCCCAACGCAGCCATTTCCAAGGTGATGGAGAATGGGGTAGTGAGGAATGATGTGTCCAGTCCAATCATGTGCCAATGTTGCTTCAAAATGCTTCAAGTGTGTCAACTTAATGAGATCCCTGCGGGGTTTCTGTGAACCAGAAAAATACAAGGTGTGGTCAATTAATTTCATCACCATAGAAATGCCAATATAATCTATTCAGTGGGGCCAGGGTCCTTCATGTATTATATTGATGTAAATTGCGTTCTTACTACTACAAAATATAAAAATGGCTGGATGAGAACAGCATGAAAAAACATGTGATTTAGAAAACACAATGCTATCGCTGCCACCATCTTCATCATCAATGGAAGGGGCCATACAGTATGGCAGACCTCATTTTCTACTGGCAAAGAGTAGAAAATGCCTAGAGCTTGGAAAAGTTACTTTTTTGAATGCAACTCCTAGAATCTCACAGCCAGTAAAATCAATTGCCAGGCTAGATAGGGGATTCTAGGAGCTGCAATCCAAAAAAGTAACTTTCCTAAGCTTTGCAGGTAACCACTAGAGGCCTTCTTCTTGCAGTAGAAACTTCTGCCATCATTATTTCTCTACTGCTGGTGCTCAAATGATAGCAGAAAGAAAAAAGGTCACACATTTGCGCATCCTGGGGAGGATCTAAAGGTGAAACTACACTACAGAAATAATATAGTGCTGTAGTTCCATCCTATGGAATCCTGGGATTTGTAATTTTACAAGGTCTTTAGCCTTTTCTGCCAAAGTGTGCTGGTGCCTCATAAAATTATAAATCCCATAATTCTATAGGATGGATCCATGGCAGTTAAAGAGTTCTGTTCTGGTGCCACAACAAACTACAATTCCTAGAATTCCATAGCATTCAGCCATGGCAGTTAAAGTGGTGTTAAAATTGATTATTTCTGCTGTGTGGATGCAGCCTCAGACAATTTCCTCTGGCTTCAAACATTTTGAACTGAAATACAATGCTTGTGGACGATGCATGTTTATCCCATTCACCCTCATTTTGGTATATGTTCTTGTCACAATAATCCAGTGATGTGCTGGCATTTTTACCAGGGAAGCTGAGAAACCAAATGGTCATTTGAAATTAAATGCCTCTGCCTATTTCTACCAGCTGCTCTTCCTAAACAGAGCTTGAGGCCAAGTTAGATTGTTTACTAACCTTTATGTTTATCTGAAGAACAGGAAAGTAGAAGCAGTCCAAGTTTCTTTTGCAAGTCTGTCATGATAGCTTGAGCTCAACCTTTCATTTTACAGAAATAGAAAGAGCCCTGCATTTGCATGAGAAGTTTGTTACAGTCAATTGAGATCATCACACATAGACGGGATAGGGATGGGATCACTCCCCCATTCTTATCCCGTCCATGACAGCAATTGTGCGAAAGCCTTTCAGAACAGCACTTATCCTGTTATTATCCTGTCATTGAAGCAGCATTGCATTAACATGAACACCTGTTAATGCAAAATACTGGGCAATGCCACTTCAATGATGGGATAATGAAGGGACAATGACAGGATCAACGCGATGTCATATGAAAGCCTTTTGCATGATAGCTGTCACTTGCGCTTTCCGGATGGGATAATATCCAGATAAGTGCGACATCATCTGAATGTCCTTCCCGTGATAATGTGGACGGGACAGGGATGGGACAATGACCTCCTTTCTCCTCCTAATCTCCAAATGTGTAGTAATTATAAGGAAGTGATACATACAGCAGACGACCCATGCTGCCAGTTATTTCTCCTCCTTGTTTTCCCCCCTGGCATCTCAATTTCTGTTCAGGCTGTTTTTATTTATTACTTTAATACTAAGGACTTTATCACACCAGCCTACTGTCTCACTGCAATTACATTAATTGAAGAAAAGGGAAACATATTTGTTTGGGAACATTCATTATCTAATTTCTCTGCAATAGCACTAAGTTACTGCTTTGGCAATTGATGGTCCCACTCTCTCCACATGGCTTCCATAACCCCACCTTCCTGCCCTGTGCCCTAGCCATCATGCCTTTCAGGTTTTATTATTTTTATTTTTACTGCAATTGAGAAATTATGGCAATGAAATAAAATAAAAAATAGGACAACAAATTAGCTTACTTGCTAATTAGCTTACTTGCTGTTCACTGCTATGATCTTTGGAATAGCGCTATATAAATTAAAAAAACCCAAAAAACTGTTTTTGCTTTTAATGAAAACGTGCACTCCACTAACAAATGGAATGCAAAGCAGCAACAGGATGGACACAACCTCATGTGATAAGTATTGGCCAAATAGGTTTTTTGTTGGAAGAATTATGCATTCTCCTGTCCATCATTATATAGATAGGTACTCCCTCCCTCTCTATCATTCTAACTATCATGTGACTTTGATCACTGAATCTTGGAGGCAGTTTAACAGCTTACTCTGAAGATTATAAACTGCTTCAAACAGTCAGTTGTTGTGTTTCTTCCTGCCATATTAAAGATGGTGAGATTTCATCTCTTTCCCCAAACCATCACTAGTTAGGATAGGATTTAATTTGTTATGTATTTATTTATTAATGCCATTATTATTATTTTTTAAACTACAAATGAGTTAGTCTTTATTCTTTATGAAGGCACATTTATAATAAATAGTCTGACCCACACTTTTGCTGTTCCACTGATGAAAGCTGAACTCTAACAAGTTTAACTCAATACGGCATATTTTTGTTTCCCTTTAAAAGGGTTATTGGGAGCCACTAACTGGCTTTACTTTTAATGAAAACATGCACTTCACTAACCAATGGAATGCAAAGCAGCAGCAAGACAGACACAACATCATGTGATAAATATTGGCCAAAGACGTTTTTATCCTGTTGAAATCCCACTTTGTTAGCCTCGTGTGATAAACTCCTAAATTAACCAACCGACTGTAATATACTCTCACTCCCAAGTACATGTCTTGGAATGGAGCCCAATCCATATCAACTGGATGTAAACTGGACACAAATGTTCAGGAAAGTAAGGGAAGAGTTTTTAGTCGCTATACTAGCATTTTCTTTAGAGCCTTGCAAAAAGACTGGGAGAAGATTATCATTATGCCATCATTTTTAATCCAAGATTTTAATAGTGTTTCTTTTAACGGATGAAGAGTAAGCCTGGTGAGGTATCCAATAATGAGCTGCTTCCAGGGGTATCAATGATATAGTCATGTCTGCTCAGAATAATTTTCTAACCCATTATTACTGATGTTAATCTTTAAATTGCTTTCTAATGTAGAAAACATTTTACAATTCTTATCTGAACAGCAGCTTTTAAACACATTGTTAGTGCTTTTATTACCGGATTGTTAAAAGGGGGGGGGGTCCATCTCTTTTATATTGATGTGGAAATGGATCAGAGCCTAAAAATAATATTTTTCTCCCTCCTTTATTGAGCATACTTTCAAATTAATGGTAGCCATTGGACAAAAAAATAGCAGTATGATATATTTCCAAAAGGAATATATTCTTGGAAAATATATTATTGGAAAATGGTGTACTTATGTAGAGCTTGGGACATTAACTCAAACATCAGTCTTATCAATTTAACATTAATATTCCAGTGGATTTTGTTACATTACACGTTAAGACAGTTTACTTTTTTACTTTTTATTTTTTTTAGGACAGTTTACTTTTAAAGATAATATAAAATTAATAGAGATTACCCCCACAGCAAAGAATTAAAATAACACAAACCAGAAAACATGTTTTTTGTTGTTGTCTATGCATCTTCAAGTTGATTCCTACATATGGCAGCCCTATCATATGGTTGTTGTTGTCCTCCCTCACCGCAGATTGATTCAGGTTGGGTTTTCCATTGCTTTTCTCTGAATATAACCTTGGCATTCCCTGGGTGTTTGCTTTCTAAGTACTAAACAGGCCTAACTTGCTTACCTTCTGAGATCAGAAAGGATCCCTTTCTTTAAGGGTATTCACTATTAAAATCATTGTATTGAAATGATTAAAATAACAACTTCTTAAATTATTGCTATTATCTAATATTTGATGGTAAGTCATAAATAATTATGGTAAACAAATTAATAATAAAAAACAATTCCATGATCTATAAATAGGGATCATTTTAAGGTGGACTATGGATCTTGAGAGATCCAGAATCAAAGCTGTTCTTATATCAAAGTTGTCAGTGGAAACTCATTTTGCCCAATATTAGAAGTGGACAGCATAGCGAGTTTAATTGCCATGCATGGCAAATGCTTTCAAATATTCTATCACATAAATGGCACTTTGTCATAAATACGAATGGTATAAAAAGATCTCATCTCTTCTGCTGGCAGCTTGTAGTTAATCCCTTCCCCCTTTCACAGTTTATGAGTACCATGTCAACTATAATCCCCCACCCCCAATAAATATTGTTAGGCTTGGGCAAAATCTGATGGCTTACAGTTTTTAACCTCTGATAGAAATGCAGCCTTGAATGAAAACAAGGCCAGTACTGAGATTAGGCGAGAATGGCTTTGGCTGAAAGTCTGAGGCTGAACAGTAAGGGAAAACAGGTAACTTCCCCCAGCTACAATGAATTCTATTGTACCTCATTCTGTTTTCAGTCTATTTGGGTTTAAGGTTACAAGAGCCACACCCCGGGCAACTTTACTGTAGAGCTATGTGCTCTGCATAGTGCAAAACTTCAGACCATAATAGACTTTATTGCACTTCCAATAGAATGGGACAACTCTAGTGTAGTCAGTATGCGGCTGTGCAGACTGGGCATAGCATCTCCATGACGCATGCCCATGCCCTGCCTCCAGGGCAGCATGATGCCGTGCACCACACTTCACGGGGCATGGTGTCACAGCACTACTCCAGCACTGCATATATATGACACAGCGCCGAAGGAGCACTGCCAAGCCGCATCAATGCAGCTATCATGCCCTTTGCAGGGCACAAAAAAGAGCCACTGTTTTGCAGCTCCTTTTTGCGCCCTGCAAAGGCCAGATTGGGGCTGTGACGTGCGGTTGCAGTGGCCCTGATCTGGCTGTAACAGGGCGGCTCCAGCTGTGTACAGCCTCTATGAGACCAGTAGGTGCTTCTACACTGTAGAAATGATGCAGTTTGACACAGTTTAATTGCCATGGCTCCACCCTAAAAAATCATGGGATTTGTAGTTTTGTGAGACTCCAGCACTCTTTGACAGAAAATGCTGAAAACCTTGTAAAACTACAAATTACAGGATTCCATAGGATGGAGCTACAACACTTGAAGTGCTGTCAAACTGCATTATTTCTACAGTGTAAATACACCCCTTGACAACATGCTGTGCTCCCAGGCACTCACAGACTTCCCTCTCCAGTTAGAAATAAACTGTGCTGCAATGTACTTGGCAATGATGTATGTGACTTGATTATTAAACACCATACCAAGAGGTTGGGAGGAAGAGAGAGAGAGAGAGAGAAGAGATTAATTTAGTTTCAATTACACATTTGTATTGCTGAACTGTCTTAACTTTGTAAAGTAATACATTCACGATGAAAGGTTGGTGTACAATAGGATTAAACTTTTTAACTTAAAAAAAAAACCTTCTTGCTCTCTCAAGGTTCATGACTGTAGGAGAATAATAACCAAACTTACATTTTAGAGCGCACCAATTGTCAAATGCTAAGGTTGGCCATAGGATTATGATCACAGGATGCATGTTTTAAATGTTACATTTGAATTCACAGGGTTATCATAATACAAAAAGTGCAGTACAAGTTCTTTCAGGTAATTAATTTGCTTGCTGGATGATTTTCCAGTCTTAGAAAAGAAGCAAGAAAGAGAGAGACATAGGGTTCATGTAGGAAGACGGAAGAAAAAACTGGAATGTGTGGCAAGTTCAAAATCAACACAAGCAAACTTTTATGATGTTGATTTAATGGTGGTTCACCTTTTTCACTTCCCTAAAGTGTTTGCTCTGCTGAAACCTCATTAATTATTTATTGCTTACCTTTCTGATGATCAGAGAAATGGAGCAGGGTAAGGAAGCAAGTTAGACCATTGAAATAATTAATTAGTATTATGGTAACCTCTGCACCAAGTTTCAGTTTTTACTGTTATTTTCATACATATATGAAAGACATCTGCGGAGGAGGGAGTGTATGTGAAACCTTATTCACATTACTAATTTCAGTCTGTCCTTCATCAGTTTTATAAGCAGTCTTACCATAGCCCCTTTCTATGGAACCAGTTTATAGTTATTTGTTCATGAACGAATTGTACAAAGCTTGGCATTGTAGAAAATGGGGAGAAATCGATCTTTCCTTCTTGTTCCAGAATAATTTTTCATGGAAATCGCAAATGCTATCCTTAAGTTAGTAGAGACTTTTTATCTATCTAGCTAAGTGTTGCCTGCTCTGAAAGCAACCATCTCTGCAGGATATACTTGAGAAACTTACTTTTTTGCTCTGTGAGTGAGTTGTAGAAAACTTGGCTCCAGAAACATTTCCTGACATTGTCTACCTAATTCTTTTAAAATAGGAAATCTGGGACATTCTGCATGCACATGTTGAAGGTCACCCCCCACTCACACGACCTATATATGGAGACATTTTGACGCTTTAGTGTGTTTGTGTGTACACTCATTTCATTCATATATATATATATATATTAATAATAATTTGTTTTATTTATATACCGCTATTCCAAAGATCATAGCGGTGAACAGCAAGTAAGCTAATTAGCAAGTAAGCTAATTTGCCCCCAACAGTCTGGGTACTCATTTTAGCGACCTCGGAAGGATGCAAGCCTGAGTCGAGCTTGGGCCCTTTTGCTGGTCTTGAACTCGCAACCTTGTGGTTTTGAGTGAATGGCTGCAGTATAGGCATTTAACCACTGCGCCACCAGGGCTCATATATATATATATATATATATATATATATATATATATATATGAAACAAGTTTCACCAATCCCAAGAGCTTCTGCAAACCTATTTCCCATATACATTTGCACTGATATCCTTAATTTTGGAATTCTTTAAAAGGCAATTGATCCAGTGTGTCCTATTCATAAATTAGAGCACTATGCATGTTCAGTTTAATTCACAACTTAGTCAAGGCCAAGCTTTGAGCTTTGGCTTGTTGTGTTTGCTCATGGATTGCTGCCTAAGTTTGTGAAAGCTGAGTAAATGTGTGCTGAGGTTATTTGCACAGCTGGGAAGTTGGTGAAAATCAACCGTCATTAATCACCTTGCACACTTTACATTCTTTTTCCAAGAAGAATCCTGAATATATACTAATGATTAACAACCCCAAACATTCTGGAATCTTTGAGTAAAGACTGTGAGGTAGCTGGCATATTGGAGTAACTTTGAAAACTGGAAGCATGTGGATACTTTTCAAAAAGGTTTGTAGATGTATGCCTGTAGAGATAACTTCATTAATTTGGCTCCTACACATTTTATTAAGCATGTTTCCTTTGTGCAGTTGCTTTCTACATAGGAACACTGAAAATCCCCTTGTGTTTCAGTGCCAAACAGGATAATAGATTAAATATATGTATTTAATATAGCTTGTTTAAATCATCCCCTTGTGCTAAGACATACTGTACATTAAAAATGAACATCCCGCCTGGCAGAATTCCCTTTCAAGAAAAAATGTCATTAATGCCAATAGCAGCTTCAGCTGGGTTGGGAAATCTCCTACAGCAATTGAACTATTCCTGACATCTGGATCTTTGACACAAAAAAGAAGGATCCTGAATGCAGTGGCCATTGACCTGAAAAAAATGACTGTTTTCCCTTCAGTTTCCCATCAGCAAAATAAGCACCTTCAATGAGGCTAGAATTTTCTCATGAAGAATTTCAGGGAGAGAGCGAAAGAAAAAAAAAAAGGATTTGGGACATAAGTAAAGTTCTCTTTACAACCACTAGCTGCCTTCTGTTTTTCCTTTCTCTTTGACTATTTTCTTCCCTGAATCAGTGGTTTGTGGGGCTGACAAGATGCCTCAGGAGGTGTGTTGTGTCCCTGGGACAGAAATGTGTGATGTGACAGTGAGGCTGGCAAGGGTACTCAGCAATGGCTCCTCTTCTTCTTGGAAAGAACTGACCAGGAGGGTGCCTACGTACAGTACCTAACATTTCTCCATGTTGAAATTCATTTTATTAATTTTGGCCCAGATTTCTAATCTATTAAGGTCATTTTGAATTTTGATCCTTTCCACTGGGGTATTAGCTACACCTAATTTGGTGTCATCTGCAAATTTGATAAGCATGCACTCTATTCTTTCATCCAAGTAATTGATAAAAATGGTAAATAGCACTGAGCCCAGGACAGAACCTGTCTGGTATATCTGAAGACTCTTGAAGCTTGGACCTCTGTTTTACATGGCACCATACATTCTAACAGAGTGATCTGCTTGTATGGAGTATGCAAAAAAATATGATGGGAGCAAAATGTGGTGGTGGGAATGGAAGCTTCTCCACAGTCATGAAGAAAAGAGCTAGAATCCTGTCAATTAGTTCCAGAGAGAGTAAACCCATTTATTAATGTTGAATAGTGAATCAACACATAGGTAAATTCTGTTGATGCAATGGTTCTACTCTAGTAAGAATTTAAATAGGATAGGCCAGAGGGTGTTTCCCCCCCTCAGGCTCAGCCCTAGATCAAAGGGAATATTTGCCGTTTGCCATATGGCAGATATATTTGCCACTGATATTTAAAAATCAAATCTTAAGTTAGCTTAGTACTCATAATAATCAATCATCATATTAACAGTGGGTCTTTCTGAGGTTTAGTTTCCTAGATTCTCAAACTATAACTGCACCTATATCAGCATGGAGCACAACATGAAGCATGGGTCAATAACCATTTCTGCATTATAAAAAGGAGGAGAGTAAATTACCTTTATCTTCCTCCATTATTTTTCTTTTCCCTTTGTCTGAGGGCTGATTGATATAACTTGTATTGTAGGTAGTAATGGTGTCACACAATGACTTTAGCCCACCATTTTCATTTAAGAAGCTTTATCACATAAAATATTTCGAAACTAAAGTCCATTCTACCCAGAGCAGCACTTCTTACGCCATTATATTTATCAGTAAATTAGCAAACTGGAGGAAGACTTGTTAGAAATTATCCTTTTAAAACTGTTGAGTGATTCACTAAGTTTGCTATAGCAGAGTTTGATTACAGTATCTTTTAAAGCATGTTTCAGGCTTAGAAAAACAAATGAGTTTTTCAGCACCATGGTTATTGTGAAGTTGAAAGCTTTCACAGCCGGCATCCATAGTTTTCTGTGTGTGTGTGTGTGTGTGTGTGTGTGTGTGGGTTTTTTTTGGGGGGGGTGTTATGTGGCCACATTCTAGAAGAATTTATTCCTGATGTTTTATCTCCATCTGTGGTTGGCATCTTCATAGGCTTGTGACATGGAAGTATTTAGAGAATACATACTTGTGGGACCCTTGTTTGGGAGGAAGTGGTTTACATGTTAATGGTGGAGTTAGTTTGTGTATTGTACTATGTTGAAAGACATAACCTGTAGGTGTGTTGTGAAGGGGGGATTTGGTCTACTTAATTGGTAATCCATCACCTGTTAGGAAACCCCTTGAGCCTGGGTGGTGTTCATTTGCTTGTGTTGAGTCTTAATTTTGGTGTTTTTCAGGACTGGTAGCCAAACTTTGTTTACTTTCAGCATTTCTTCTTTCCTGTTGAAGTTGTCCAGGTCTTTGTGGATTTCAATGGCTTTAAGCATTTTCTGAAGCTCATAATATGGTCATTAATAGTGGGCTACTGTGGACAAATGCTATAGGACTTCAATTCTCATAAACATTCATCATTGACTATTCTGGCTAGAGCTGATAAGAGCAGCAGGCCAAAAACATCTGGAATACCATAGCTGCCTAGCCCATCTTACACAAAGACAGTGTGGCAAGAAATATGTTAGCTGCTGGAAGGATACTGAAAACTTGCTGGCCAGGCATTCAAGAGGAGTCAAATATTTTCTGCATTTTAGAAAGGTTTGGGGGAAGAGTGAGCTTTGCTATTTTTTTGTATATGTTGTTAAACACTTACTGCGGAATAAGTAAGAAATGGCTATGAACCACAGTTATAAAAATTCTCCATTGCTGTTGTCTTCATTCTGCTTTAAATAAATAAATATCACCATGGGAGCCCTTGTGAGTTGGGAAACAATATATAAATAATTTAAATAAATTAATAAATAGGTAAACCTTTACTCAAGTAGTGCAAAGTTTTAGGAATTGCATGATCCAGTTTATTTTTCTTGTGACAAAATAAAACCTGATGTGTTTGTAATAGGAATGTGTGTTGGACTGAGATGATTTACTAATCTCAACCTGACCAGTTCTGGCACTTTCCAAGGTGAATTAGAGTTCCATAGAAAGCTGCCAAAACTGAAGTTTCATCCCAGCCAAAGACTTATTTCACTTTTCTTTATATCTTTCTTTTCCCTCCGTACATCAAAATAATTTCTTTTCTCCTTACGTATTTTCAATCATTTCAGATTTTTTTTAACATTGTAAAATCTTTCTTTGATTTATAATCAGCCCTTAAATTTTGATTTTCTTTAATTTACTTACCCTCTTAAAGGTCGAGCTGGGGGCGGAGTCAGGGTGTAGCATCTACAGGATGCACAACCCAACTCTGTCCCCAGAGCGGTGTGATGCCGTGCTCTGCACCGCATGGCACATGGTGTCACGATGCTCTTCCAGCGCTACACCCACACAACGCAGCACCAAAGGAGTCCTGTAAAGCCGCACCAGAATGGTTATCATGTCTGGAAAGCTAAAGATCTCAGAACAGCAGATGGTAAAGCCAGTTTGACTAGTTTAAAACACTTTAAAAAGTTTAAATAATTTTAAAAGATTAACCATCCATTAAACAAGCTAACCTGTATAAAATAAATTTAAAATGATTTAAATCCATGCACATGGCATGCCCATTTCTATTTATTCCACACATATACAGATTGTTTTTAACAAAATATGGTTGTTATGTGAAAAGCTCATGTCTTGCACAAAAATGTTTGCCCTGAAAACAAAGCTTTCAAAAAGAAACATAGGAGATTTTTCAGCACAAAATAGTATTTTGTGTATTTTCAGCAGAAACACCCCCCCCCCCCCCCCCCCACACTATGTATGTTTCTGGAAACAATGCCATATTTACATTTAAAACAGGTTGCTATTGTTGTTGCATTTACAAACATCTGTATTTCTTCACAGAATAATTAATAATTATTAATAATTGGGATATGTGATCACTGGAGAAAAGTTGGGAACATTTCTCTGATTCTTCTTAACTGCATTTTTCAACTATTGAAAAGCTCAGTTTTCCAGCGGAAAATAAATAACTATTATCTTCATGGCCTAAATACTCTAAAGGCAAAAGATCATGTCTGATTTCAGAAGTTAAGCAGGGTCAGCAGCAGTTAGCACTTGGATGGGAGCTTGCCAGTGAATATCAGGAGCTATAGTCTATATTTCAGAGGAAGGAACTGGCAGTCCCCCCTGAATATTCTTTGCTTAAGAAAACCCAGTGAAATTCATAGGATGACCATAAGTTGATAAATGACTTGAATGCACCACACACACAAGCACACACTATTTTCATCCCCCACGTAGGATCTTACCTATGGTTTATTCCTATGCCACAATATAACAACAGGAAGGGATGCAAAAAACAAAACAAAACCTCTCAGTTTTCATTCTACTATACTTTTTTGAATCCTACCTGCATTTTTTACCCATATTCTTTTTCTATGATTTTTTGAAATGTTGTTTTTCCGTCCTATATCAAAACGTATCTGCACTTCACACATTCTTTCTCTGCAGTGCATGTGAGTGTTGCACATAGTTTTTCTAAGGTATTCATTTTAGTACACATCTCTCCCTTCCATGAGACTGTCTTAATGCATTATTTTAAATACACATTTTTAACCATTTAAAAATGTACACAGGGTGTTGTGTCCATACTTGATGTCTCAGAAATACATGTCAACCATCACAAATGTGGGGATTTCCAAGGCAAAGTATGATTTGTCTTGCAGTAAGTCTCAGGGGCTATGGAATGGATACTTTTACCAAGAACCATGATTCCAGCAGCATTCCTTTTCCCACCGCTAACAAAAGGACAGAACTGCTAACCAGATGGTTCTCACACTTGTAGAGTCTGAGCAGGTATAACAAGGACTCCTTTGAGCTAACTTGAAAGATGTGATGAATTTGGCTACCATCTATCACCTTGCAGCAACTGTGAAGCTACAAAGATAGCTGTGGCATTAAACTGTTTGATTCCATTTTACGAAAGCTAGCTGTCTGAATCAGAAACCAGCAGACCTTGCCATCTGTTATTTGACGCTGCCTATCATGGGAAGAAGTTAAATTGCTTTGAAGTTTCATTAAACTGTGTCACTTGGGAGGAAGGAGTGCATCTTCAAAGGCAGTTTGCCTGTGGTAGCAAAGCACTCTGGGGGCTAAGTAGCAGCAACAAGGCATTCAGACTTCTACACCAATGAGATTTTAAACACTCAGACATACTGAACTTTTTGAAGAAATTCAAAATCTGAAAGATGTACGTTGATCCTCTGAACTTTATAAGCTTTAGAAGTTTTTCTTTCTGTTCCTGTAATGTGAAAGGCTTCTGTTTTATTATTTTATTTTATTTTATTGCTAAAAATATCAATTTCCTCAAATTGCCTAAGGTGCACAGTATTTTTATAACTCTCAGGTTTACATGGTCATCCTGTGTAGCAGAAAGGAAAACTTAATTAGGATGTTAGGTGGTTATGTGCCAATGTATAGCCATTTGAATAATTCAAATAAAAGACAGACTGATCTTCCAGTTTAATTCTGGGCCACAGTTCAGCTAAACATGAGCACACTGTTGTTGTTGTTGTTCTCTTGGTGCCATATAGAGTTATAGTAGACCCTTGTTATACGCTGGGGTTTGGTTCCAAGATCCCTCGTGTATAACAAAATCCATGTATGCTCAAGTCCCATTAAATATAATGACATAGCAAAATGGTGTCCCTTATAAAAAATGGAAAATCAAGGTTTGATATTTGAAATTTATACTTTTTAAAAACAATTCCAAACCAGGGATGCTTGAATCTGTGTATAAAAAATCCATGTATAAGAAAGGCCGATTGTATAACTTGGGGAAGGAAGTGCTCAATAATTCCTTCTGCACACTTTCCAAGGGGGTGCTCTTGCCGTGAGATTTTCTCCCTTTGCCCACAGGAGAAGAGAAGTGGGGCTAGGTCCTGAGATCTGGGAACCCTATTTACATTACACTCAGGTGCAAAAACTCAGTGTAGTGCAGCTGATAACATAAAAATTACAATGTCATCAATGTGATACAAAAACAACTAGGGAGGTAAGACTGGCAGTTGAGAACAGCAGTTAATTGCCATATATAACAAAAGCCTGCTTCTAATAGCATTCAACAACTGTACCACTGTTAGCATACCCTACACCCCTCTCACTGGACACAGGGTTTCATAATTAATATCTAGTGTTGGGCATGTTTTGAGAGGTCATGGTCATTATTGGAGACTAGGAAGCTACATATGTAAGAAGACACACTGAGTAAAGAACATGTGGGAGACCAAGACAGGATTAAAATAGATGCTAAATGAGTTTGCTGACCATCTCTACCCGACCCCCCCCCCAAAAAAAAACCCAGGTTCTTTGCATTTCCTCTACCAATGGATGAGTCCCATTGCAAAGCAGTTAAAGACCATACCTCCCAACTCACCTTGGGCTGTGATCCTCTTCACCTTTCCTGTCTGACTATCGAGGGATTGTCTCAAATCCAATAAATATTTTTACCACTCTAGAGTTAAAGCTATCAGCCATTCTAGATTCCTTTTGTCAATTCCATGGGAAAACCATCAAAGCTTTTGTTACACTATGTGGTAATATCAAGCATCCCTCAAGGGTATGAAATAGGATATAAATATCCACCCCAGCCCTAGTCAGATGTGTGAAGATGGTCCCACTCACTCTTACTGTGTAGTCCTCAGACACTGTCCGAGCCACTCTCCAGTTTCAGGACAGATAATTATCACCCTCTTTCATTTCCAGTTCCTCTCTATCCAACCTTCAATGCCTTTCGTTCTGCTAGCCTTGGATAGTTCCTAAGGTTGGTTTTGTGTGTGTGCGTGTGTGTGCACCACTTCACATTTCTAAATAATACTCTTTTATTTGCTCAAACCAGAGTCTCTCTGCAGTTAGTACTGGTATACACCAGTGACAAGATCATTGTAGTGACTTTCTTCTCACAGGCCTCTTTTTGAGCTATGATTTCCCCAAAGTTTCAAAGTAACACTGACACTGCTGGTGGGGACCCCAATGTCCTCCACCTTTTAGGGTAACAATACATGGGGTAAGGTGGTATTCCATTGACCAGGACACCTACTACAAAGGCTCTTGCTCTTATCCCACTCAAACATGTATAGGATGGAAAGATAGACATTTTTTCCCCCACATAGAATGATTCAGCTGGATGTACTCCTTCAGAGCCTAAACATAGGAGGACAATGGCATGAAGGCAGGGGCCAATTTCCATCCTATGACCCACCCTCAGCCCAAACAGCCCTTTCTGGTTCACCAAAGCTCATGTCAAGCCACTTCTGGTTGCCAGTTTTGCCTAAGTTTCCTCCTGATTGAGTGATTTTGGGGTGATTTGGGCAGAGAAATGAAACTGCCATTTGGGCCAGTTTCTAAATTTGTGGATTGTTTTCTAGTCAAAATTGTCCTGAAATCATCTGTAATTTTTAAAGGGGTGACAGTGAGGAGGCTTTGAGGATGCATAAAGACTGTAGTCCAAATTTGCTTCATTCCTAAACCAGGTATCTAAAGGGGATCACCAGCACTTGGATTACTTTGAAAGAAAATGACTTGATAGATAAAGGAATAGTTCCTTTGTTAGACATATTGCTTGGCTTCATAAAGACTTTCAGAAGAAGAAACTCTTAAGTCTTGTCAGGGCTAAAATGATCAACCCCAAACATATATAAAATGAAATTCAAAGATTAAGTTGGTGAAGAACTGTCTATATTCCCAGTTTCTCAAACTATTGTAACAGATTTAGCTGTTGAAAAAATGTGCAGAAGATGCTGGAGGGTTGGAAAGCCATTGCCACTGAAACAAAATTTTTACTGAGTGAACATTGCACAGTTTATGTGTTTTACACTATGGGGAAGGAGATCAAATCATTCTGGCAGCTGGAAAATAACTCACACTTTCTCAGCTTCAGAGGATGGCAAATGCAAGCCCCATCTGAAGAAATCTGCAAAGAGAACCCCATGATAGGGTCATCTTAGGGTCATCATAAGTCAGAAACAACTTGAAGGCACACAACAGCAAACTATAGCAGAAGGAAGACAAATGTATGTTTGGCTGTCTTGTTCACTGCTGGATTTTCAGACAATTCTTTAAGGCCATGAAAGATGGCTTCGAATGACATGATTAAATAGTCTTAAGGACATTCTAGTGATTAACATGTTTCTGTAAATTCTGTTTGAAAAATGGGTCAGGGCTAGTGTGCCTGTACCTTTTATCAAAGCTGTTTGGTAATTTAGCAAATAAGAGGATTTAACGTGAATCATATATTTTGTTCTGTTGGTATAAAGAAAATTGAAGATTTTTTGTGGAAATGAGATGCCTTTTGGAAGCAAACATCTTCACTATATTATATGCAAAATGACAGATGTGGAAAAAGTTTTTCTTGTGGAATGGAATCAGGTTCTGTCCTTTATTCATAAACATATGATTCTAGGAGCCCTGGTGGTGCGGTGTTTAAATGCTGGTACTGCAGCCACAACACTGTACATTCAATCCTAGAGCAGTGTTCCAAGGCCCACTCAGCCTTCCATCCTTTCGTAGGCCGGTAAAATGAGTATCCAGCTTGTTGGGGGTATTTGGCGTATGCATTATAAACCACTTAGGGAGGCTAGTTCAGTGATAAGCGATATAGAATCACGTTATTGCTAATGCTAAGGATATTGTTTAAGATCATGGAGAATAAAGTCATCAATATCTACTAGGATGATTAACCATCTAGAAAGTATGAAGATGCTAGAAAGTATGAACTTTCTGTTAGAGCTGCTAGGACAGGAAGATGATGTGGAAAGAGTATTATGCTCTACCTGCTTGATGTAAAATCTTGGCCAGTGTTTTTTTTTAAATGAAAACTGAATTTTGTGTGAAAAATACAAGTTTGTGTAAGCCCCTCATTGATTCCAGAAACCCACATGGGTCGTTTCAGTATAAAATTAGTATTTTCTGCAAAATTAGTTATATTAGAAGTGATATATAGCCATCCCAATCATAGTAGCCACTGAAGATAATTTCATTTATCTAATATCATTGTAATGGTGTTTAAGATGGTATGCATTGCTACTTTTTGTGGCATTCACAATTTAACTGTTCATTGTGTAGATGATGGTTTCAGTCATTTTCATCCAGCACAACTATTGATTGTAGTGCTGGGAGCAATGGAAGTTGTAATCTATTACAGCTGGAGGGCATCCATTCAGGAAGGCTGTTATTTCTTTTCCCAGTTTGCTGCATTTGCACACACATTCAGTCATATCTGAATCCTACACACAGTGCATAACATCGGCACTGAGGACTGTTAGTCTATGTCATGACAATGTTAGTTGGGTCAATTCTCATTATGTTTTCAGATTCAAATATTATATAGATACTAGGAGGGTCTGAATACAAAAGGACTAATATAGAGTGAGCTTAACTAACTTAACTTAATTATCTTAATTAAATTAACTGGACACTTTGCTACCTTGCTCTACTATACAAGCTCTCTACTTACATAAGGTTTGTGAAAGAACTTGTACAGCATAATTGCAATTTCCACAGTTGCATTATCCAAAGTAAATATTCAAACAGTATTCAGATAGTTAGAAACCATATGTAGTAGCTCTTTCAGACCTATATACAACCATCTCTGAATGCATATGGAAAATGGCTTCTTTGAATGCATCTCTGTCAAAATTCCCCCACAAATGTATGCACTTAAAAAAGAAAAGAAAAACGAGTGATCTATAGCCACAAGCATGTTGAGGTGGTACAGGCCCAAGCAGACTACAAAACATGCTTCATCTGGGCATTCACTGGTTCACGTAACGTGTCCAATTACATCTGAATATGCAAAATATTTTTTATCATAGCACAAAAGTTTAAGTCAACAAACACAGCCTGGCCTTACTGGTTGGCCAGCAATATCTCCTCATCTCCTTACTGCCTTATCTCACCCTTTATTTCCCCAAAAGGTGGACTTTGGAGTATTTAGATTCCACAGCCAGAACACATTGTTCCTGTTTTTGTTGTTGTCATTGTTGTGTGCATTCAAGTCATTTCTGACTGATGGTGACCCATGATATGGGGGGGGGGGGGGGGGAAAGGAGAAAAGGAAAAACAGGGAGAAAAAAGGGGGGGGGGGGGGGAGAGCCATAGCCTCTCATCACATACAAGATGTCTCCTGCTCCTTGAAGTGATATGTCATGGCTGAAGAAAACAGATAGACACAGAATTGACTCACTTTTTTTTTAAAAAAATAGTGATTTTGTGCCATTTTAAAAATGTGGTTGATGTCAGGAATTGAGGCTGAGTAAATAGAACTAAAATTGCATTGTTCAGATTACCAGTAAGAAACTGACCTGTATGAGTTTAGGTAATAACATATAAATATTTGGGTTTAATATTGTGCACTCATTCATGTCAGAATTATTTCTGAACTCTAACAACATTACTGGATTTTTGAATTGCTCTTATAAAGTATGCATCACTTCTTGCACACATTCATGTAATCATACCTTTGATTTTAACAATTTCTGCTCCAGCTGTAACATCCAAAGGCTACATATTCTTCTTGACCTTGTCGAATTCCATATCTAAACGTGACTTTAACTGATATAACCTTGTTGTAATGTCTCAGAGATCATTAGCATTCAGATCATACATTAACTTATCAGCATTTACTTTAAAAGCAGGATTTTACCTGATTCCATACTGATTTTCTTGGCATGCCTACCTCCTGTAAGTATTCAACAATGTATAATATCCTGACCTTAATGCAAATGAGTTTTTGACTGGAACACAAACAGCCTTGAAAAATTATACTAGCTTTTTCCTCCTTGGCTATCACTGTTTCTTTTATACACGGTTATATTCAGTATATACAGGTTCTGTAGTCCTCGGGGATAAATATATTATGCTCAACTTTTTAAAGCTTCCATTTAAGTGAAATCAATGCCTCTTTCTAAAACCAGTATCATGTCTTTCTGTAATTTAGACCTGTTCCTAATCCTCTAAGGCAAAACACTGCACCCATTTTGATACATGGTTTTCACAATCCTGTGTATGGATTTACTACAACAATTCACTAGTTATTAATACTACAAAATATAGTCTTTGCTGACTGAATTCAAGATCCAGAGGCACTGTTTTGCATAGCATTGCTGTCTGCTCTTTATGCGACATTTTCATTAATGGAAACATGAAGCAAATTCAGTCTTATCCAGAACAACAAAACACATGGGCTGAGGTTCAAGGAAATAATGCCATGTGGAGCCCGCACATGTACCTTCACTTCACAGCTAAGTAACTGTTCTTATGGTGGTGCAGACTGAATATTATGTTGGCCAGTCATACTTGATTTTATTTCTCATGGATGAAACAGATTATCAGAACTCATAGGCTGACAACAGATGGCCCTAAAAGAGCAGCACCATGCTGCCTCTCTGTGCACTGAATTGGGGCCATGGGCTCAATCTGGCCTTTTTCCAGTGCAAAAAGGGGTGGCAGAAAGTTGCCACCATGGCTCTTCTCCACTCCTGTAGCTTGTGGCATCTAATCGCTGTGCTGCAGGAGTGTTCCCACACTGCCCACCATCTGGTCAGGTGGATGGCATGACTTCAGCTTGGGGGTGGAGTTGGGGTGTGAGATGTGTGGTCACCATACCCCCATGCCACCCGCAAGCCAGCTCTTACTGCCGGTCTGCTTTCCCCCATATTCAGATTGGCTCCACAGAAGGACCTTCACTTGACATTCCTCCCTTAAGCTTCCCTCCTTCTTCCTCATCCCCAGTGAAGCATCTGCTAATGATATGCATGAATGCAGGCAACAGCATTCACTTAAGTTTATGTATGCATGCCTTCAAGTTGCCTGTTGACTTATGCCGTCCCCATTAATTTCATAGTGTTTTTTAGGCAAGGAATATTCTGAGATTGTTTTGCTTTGAATGTATTTTTAATTTGCTTGTTTTTATATTACCTTTTAGTGAAGTTAATTGTTTTTAGTCTTTCATTTTTGTTTCATTTGGGAGGGGATGGGCAGGCAAAAATCAGTTTGACTATTTGTTTGCCAACATTCTGCAAATGCTATCTGCAGAAACAACCCAGCTTTTTACCAGGTAAAGACTAGTGCCAATAAAAGCTGTCTTCAGTATAGGATTAATTTTACAATTATTTCTTAGGAACAACATATCCCTAAACTCTTCTAAATGTCTGTGTTCACCTTTTCATTCCAAGTAAATTGGAACTGCTCTTCTTTAGATATTATCTATAACAGTTAATTCTCTAGACATTAGCACAATGATCTGCTAAAATAAGGAATGGGAACTCTGAAGCCTCCAGGTTTTCCCTAGACGCTCTAGATTGTCCAATTGTTTTTTTTAATAAAAATCTGGAATTTTTAATCCAAACATAGTTGGTGGTAAAATAATTGCCACCCCAGAGGCCTCCTTGAAGGGTAGACTGAGTGTAAACGTCTCTAGTTTCACCATTCTATCCCTGTGAAAACCAGCTGAGGAACCTGGACATTGCAACTGAAAGTGACTTTGTTTATGACTTTATATCTGTTTTTTTCCTGAAAATCTTGGTTCAATCCACAATTGGAATGGGGTGCAGGGCAAAATACTGCCACACCCTGGCATCAATCCAACAACTAAATTCTTTCCCCAGAATTCCATGTAATATGTGAAGTTCATGAATGAATGGCTGAGGTTGGAGAAGAAAATTAGTCCCTCCTTCTCTGTATGAACAGTCAGCCTTCTCCCCAGCTTCCTTCCTTTCAATCCCTATTCATAGCTGGAATCAAAGAATATGCCTTTTACTGCAAATGTTAAGTGTATCCCTTCAGAGTATATATCATTATTAAACTGGCTCTGCTTGTCCTACGCCTACTTGAGAGGAATCAGACCAGGACATCTGCTCAGAAGATTATATCTGAAGCCAACAACAAACCCATTATGGATTCTTAAACATGTTGTATCCTCAAGGCATATCTGATGTTTTGTTTGTTTGTTTGTGTGCTTGCTTATTATTTTTATCCCATTTCTGCCCCTCCAAGGTGAAGTACAGGGCTCTCTTCCACACCACTTTATTCTGACCCTGTGAACCACCCAGTGAATTAGCCTCATTAGAATCATGAGAGAAACTGAGGTCTAATCTGCACCTCAGAAATAATGCAGTTTGACACTGCTCTAACTGCCATGGATCAATGCCATGGAATTCTAGGAATTGTAGTTTTGTGAAATATTTAGCCTTCTCTTTCAGAGAGCTCTGGTGCCACAACAAACTACAAATCCAGGATTCCATAGCATAACAATAGCCATGGCAGTTAACGCAGTGTCAAACTGAATTATTTCTGCAGTGCACATCAGATCTGAGAGAAAGGTTGGTCAAGGGTTAGTAGATATCCTACTTCCCAGTTTATCACTAACCACTACACCACACTTGCTCTTCATGCTAGAGGTAAGTTTATATATATAATCTTTATTTCAGCCAACAGGCCATAGGTAAGTTTATAATCTTGAGAATAATACTGTTCATGAACTCATTAAATGATGAAATGTTTTGTTCTCCAATTTACCCATGAGCACAGAGGATTGCACTACATTTTTTGCACTGTTGAAAAGAGGGGAACATGAAAAAACAAAAGCAAAATTCTTGTGAATGTTTTAGTAAATCCACTAGACAAACCGTTAGCTTGCCATTTAAGCAGATTTATTTTACCTGGAAAAAGATGTATGGCTATATGTGTACAGATCAGCAAGCCAATTTCTTTGCAGAATGTGTTTCTAGCTGTGTTATCACTAAATTCCTTGATCCAAATCAAAGTGCCTCCCTGTAAGGCTATAATTTGAATCAGCAAAAGGCGTTCCTCTTGAGGTTGTAGTATAATCTCAGGAAAAGCAATTTACTTTTCAGGGGCTCGGTTTTGTACATAGTAACATAAGAGCAACAATATTCAGTTGTCTGCTTTTCTCCTAATGTTGTCATTTGGAGTAGACATATATATACTTCATGCCTACTGTGTTACCCTAGGTAAATCAGTTCACACCCCTTCCAGTGCTGTGCATAATAAGATGACAATTATTATAATATATAATAATTATCATTTCCTTCCATTTTCATAATTGTAATAGGAGCTAACCTGGCTTATTCACCAAATCATGTTGCTCTATCTTCCTGAAACCCAATATTGCTTAGTATTTGTACAGCACAGCCAGATATTTGAAGTGTTTCATGCGCATACTGCTTTGCTATAGTTTTATGATTCAATTACTTGGCTTTCTTGTATATTGTTGGTTTCTGCTCCTACTATGGGATTTTCTTTTAATGAAAAGGAGTTTACATTTTTCATTAAGATAAACAAATAAAAGCATATACTGTATACATAAATGAATCTGGTTGAAAGCATTGCCGTAACCAATTATCCCACATTGTAGATATGAAAATGGAATGGAAGGGAAAAACTCATGTGGAAAGTTTATGGCAGATGCAAGATCTGAAGACTTGAGATTTATTGTAGGTACACCAGAAGCTTTCTCCATAAACATCAACAGGACAGAATAAATATGTTAAATATTTGATCACCAGGACTGGCTGCATTATCATTAGTGAGAATGAAGTGGCTTTTTTAGGAAGCGGATGCTCTTTGGTAGGAAACAGATTCTGTGGGGTTGGAGGACAGAGCTGTGTGTGCTGTGCACTTACCAAGGTTAGCTTGCTATCATCAGATGTGATAGTAGGACCCAGTATCATCATTATTGAGGAAGAAAGCAAATAAGAAAAACATCTCATTTGTGATGTAGTGCTGGAGAAGCATATTCCAGATGACGTACAACCAGCAGGGAAGGTCATCGTTCTTGAAGAAAAAAGCACCACCAAGACTCCTGCAGAGAAGAGCAAGACCTCTTCCATCATCCATTCCTCTGGCCATTCTTCTCCAAGACTCCTACCTGCCTGATGTGTGGGACCATCTAGATACTTAAAGAGCAGGTTTCAGGTTCCCCTGGGACTGAGACAGCAGCTAGTGACCATCAACTGCTTCCCTGCCTGAAAGGGATATAAGGGGCTACCTGGGTGACCTGCAGGAATCAGTATACTCCAGAGGAAGCACCACCAGTACTCCTGCAGGGAAGACCATGACTCCTGCAGAGAAAAGCACCACCAAAACTACTGCAGAGAGACCTGTTCCATCATCTTGATTAGCAACTGAGGAGGATTTTGTTTTGTTTTTTTAGCACATTAATGTATTAGTATAGTATTTCAGTATATTATAGTGCTAGATTTTATTGTTTTATTCTTGATTGTGTATGTCTGATGTTCCATCCTTTGGTGAAAAAGGTGCTATAAATAAATGTTTTTCTTGCTGTGGAAGAGTGCTGTAGATACTATGGACAGCCAAAAAGACAAAAAATGGGTTCTTGAGAAGATAAAGCCTGAAATCTAACTGGAAGCCAAGATGACCAAACTGAGGCTGTTGTACTTTGGCCACATTGTGAGAAAGCATTCGTCATTAGAAAATACAATAACGCTAAGAAACATGGAGGGCTGTAGAGAGAGAGAAAAATTACATGCCACATGGATAGACTCAATCAGGGAGGTTATGGGCTGGAAATTATAGGACCCAAGCAGAACAGTGGACAACAGGGGTCTTGGAGATGTCTCATCTATAGGGTCACCATGAGTTGGGGTCAACTCATGAGCAAGTAATGGCAGCAGTAGCAGCAACAACGAGTCTACTGTCAGAGTCATCTTCCAGTAAATAAGGAATGGGAGATGGACAGTTCAGGCACTCAGTCAGCCAAATAATTTGGGTGAGCCCTTTCTCACCATGCCTAGAATCCTGGTAGTGACATGTCCAGGCATTACGTCTGCATATGACCTTTTATGATTGTTGCAGGAGAAGGTATCCATTCAGCACCTCCTTCATGCAACCCCACTAGAAATCCCTATAAACTCCATTATCCCATTTCTATATGTCCATTTCAGTTAGTGTGTGTATTTTCATTCTGCATTGTTCCAAACAAACCTTAATTCACCCATGACCTGGAGTCCTCCTCAGTTAGTACTGATACAAACTGGTGCACATTGCAAAAGCTGATTTCCCCAAGATTTGAATAATGCAGACAATTGGTGGGGACCTCCCAGTCCCATCTGTTCTTTGAGTAACAAGGTAACAGCATAATATTCCACCAGGAGGAACTACACCATGTTTTCAATATCACCCCTCCCCCAAAAGTATCCATTACCTGCTGCAGTCCCCACTTCAAACTGGATGGCTGATAGAGAGTGGGGGCAGGCTGGTGGAGATATACTAGTCGTTTTCCTATATTTGGATGCCTAGTGACAAGGCCTCCCTTGAGGCCTCGTAGGGGTCCTTCAGAGCTCCAGTAGGAGGAATGTAGCTAGATGCCTCTTTGTCACTCCTCATATCAAATCACCAGTAATTAACTGGGAGCTGCAGCAGGTTGAAGCTGGGTTGGAATCTGGAGTTGGCTACTACACTTGATCTTAGCCAAAAGGCTGAGAAGCGATGAGTTGATAGAGGATTCCAGCCTCTGTAATGGCCCCCAAAACAACTTATGCAGACATCATTTGGATACATACTGCCCTGGCCTGGAGGCCAGCTAAGGGCAAAGTAGCAAGCGAAGTCCATCAGAAACAAGACAGAAGCAGTTCCAGTCATGTAAAGAATCTTACCAGCTAGTTACAATTATCAGAGTCCAGGCAGTCCAGGTCACGAGGGTACAGTAATAAATTCAAGGCTTCAGTCCAACGGAGTGTCTGATAGCATGGTCAATGCATGATGCAGGGTCCTAGGTTCTTCAACAACATGAACCAGAAATCAAGAAGCAAGAGTGTTGCTTCTTCCAAAATGGCTGGTTGTTAGCAATGACCTCCCAAGGGAGTTGCTAGATTATTTATGACCTGGCATCACCTAACAGCTGTTGCCGATAAATGAGTGTATAAATATTCTGAGCATTGCAAACCCTCCCTCTCTTGTCTACATTCAGCTGTAGTAGGTGTTTTCAAGTCCATGCCTCTGTGCTGTGGCTGCTGGGGAGCATCACTGTCTGTCTCAAGCACTAGTATGTACCCTTTTCCTTCTGTTTGCCAATGTATCATAGTCTGAACAAGACATATCCCCTTCTGTTTCTCCATCTGTGTCAGAGTCTGAACCTGGGTCCTGGGAACGAGCCATGAAATATTCCTGCATAAGTCATGACAGGCTTCTAGCCTATATATCTTCCTATTATTACTTGATCCATGATATAGTTTATGCATGTGTGGGGGTGGGTGGGTTTGTAAACCAAAGTTGTTGGCACACCAAAAGCACATGGTTCAATTTCTTGTGAAATTAAATGTGACAGTTTGTTTTGAAGTTACCTACTTGCTCCATCATTGGCCTGTAATTAAAAGAGAGAATTGAGAGGGAGGTGATAATGAGCTCTTTTGAATTAATATGAAGCACTCATATTGAGAAACAATGTGAGGAAATTGTTAAAAGAGAGAAAATAAGTAGCAATAATTAAGACAACAAAATGGGAACAGATTGATCTGCACTCTAGTTCATCAAGCTTTGGAAGTTATTAAGGAAAATAAATTGCTATGTTAATCCTACGTTAATCCTTGGATCACTTCTTCAAACGTTTATAGTAAACAATCTTTCATTTAATGGTCTAAACAAACGTTCTAAACAGTGATGGGCAAAGTTCTCGTAGTCAGGTTCAGAACTGGACTATAAAAAATCAAATTTGGAGAGCGAATGCTACCTTTTCCCAATATTCTTTGCATACAGCATACCAGATGTTACAGAAGAAAGGGAAGGGAGGGAGGGAGGGAGGGAGGGAGTGAGGGAGGGAGGGAGAGATTGTCCCTCCTTTCCTCATGCCAGAGCAATACAAAAAACTATGGTGGTAGGAGAGATCTAAGAGGGGTGTGTATAGATGGATAGGAGAGGAAATAGTGGGAAGGCTTGCGATCTTGGCTGCTGCCAGACTGCAGAATTAATACAGTTTGATTCCACTTTAACTGCAATGGCTCAGCGCTAAGGAATCCTGGGATGTGTAGTTTGCTGTGGCACCAGAGCTCTCTGACAGAGAAGATTAAATATCTCACAAAACTATAAATCCCAGAATTCCATAATATTAAGCCATAGCAAAACAATGTCAAACTGTACTAATTCTGCAGTGTAGATGCATCCCTTCTCTGGTTCAGATATCAATCCAAGCCCAAAAAAAAAAAAAAAAAGAGGTTTACAAATGGTATTGACTGAAACAAAAATATAAATGGGCTCTGTATTTCTTTTCTGGGCTGCACTGATATCATATTCAGACGCATCACTAAGCATTGAACATTAAGGTACTCAGTCATATTCTTTTTCATGTTACATGTAAGTATGCCCAAGTTCTATAGAGCTTCTTTACACCCAAGTACTTCCATATATTTGGTACAGGAGTTTGGGGATGATTTATTTTTTCTTGTAATGACAGAACCTAGTAACGTATCACCAATTATAGTTTCTAAAAGAGGCTTACCCGGGAGAAATAGGAGGCTACTATTTTGAGAACCAGAACAGTGAATCTCTTTAGAATGTGTTTTGATTATCTATAATATTTGTCAGGGGTATTTACCCCAACTGAGTTTCCATTATCTGAGAGCACCCAGTGCTTTTGTATTGTTAAAGCTAAACAGATACAGATCTGATTGGTAACTGGATGAAGGGAAAACACTGGGAAAGAAAGGAAGAATGTTTTTTTCCCCAGTGGCTACACAAAGACTTTTTGATTTTCTATTCCTTTTCATGTAGAATTCCTCTAAAACTGGATTCAAGACTCAGGGAGACTAAGGCGTGTTACAGACCGCCCAAAAGTGGGTGGTCTGGCGCCAGCTCCATTAGCTATGTTGAGAAGCCCCAGCGGCCAGACCGCGAGGCTTCCCAGCGCAGCTGAAAAGGAGTGCCAAAATGGCGCTCCTTTTTGGCTCCTGGAAGTGGTGCCACGAGGCACGAGGCGCACACTCACGGCATCACTTCGCCGCACCACGTCTGGATGCTGTGCGTCCAAGACGTAAATATGGCAGCGCCCATGTGGATGGGCGTTGCCGTTTAGTACGCGCTCTGCGCGTCCTAGGGAGAGGGGCAGTTAGGAAGGTGAGAACCTTCCTAACCCTAGCACACCCCTTCCTAAACCTAGTACGCACAGAGCGCGTACTAAATGGCGATGTGTAACCTGCCTAGGGTTCAAATGGCACTCAGCTATGGAAATCCACTGGGTGACCTTGGGCAAATCAGTCTCTTCGCCTTATACCAGGGCAATGGTAAACCTCTGAATTAATCTTGCCAAGAATACTGTAAGACAAAATCATAAATCAGAGTCACCTGGAAGTAACATAATAACTTTGCTCCCTTAATCTCTCTTTTTGGAATATACTAAGCTCTTGTAAATTTGGGAGATTTGGATATAAATAGCAAGGTATTAGTACAGTGGACCCTTGTTACAGTATATGCTGGGGTTTGGTTCAAAGATCCCCCGTGGATAACAAAATCTGTGGATGCTCAAGTCCCATTAAATATAACGACAGAGCAAAATGGTGTCCCTGATAAAAAATGGAAAATCAAGGTTTGATAATGAATTTATACTTTTTTTGAACATCTTTAAACCATGGATGCTTGAATCCGTGTATAAGAAATCCATGTATAAGAAGGGCCGACTGTACATTTAAAAAAAAAAATCTAAGGAAATGTTTCCTTAGCTTTCCAATTTCCATTTCATCCAGCTAAGGGAATTAAGGGGGGAGGGGGGAATTTGGGACATAATGTTGTAAATGTGGATTTTAATATGTTGTGAGCTGCTTTGATTGTCTAGTTACAGAAAACCGGGATACAAATAAAAGTTATTATTATTATTATTATTATTATTATTATTATTTACTAAGTACAAGGAGGTTTTTGCAGTGACAGAGTGCATTTACTGAAGGTTAGTTACCAGCTGTATCCATTTTATTCAAGAAGTACCAGAAACATTGCTTCAAAGGGATTACATTGTCTACCATTATTGCATACCTCTCAGCGGTTGTTTCTAAGCAGTAGAACAATCTATAGCGGTGGTGGGATATGTGTGTGTCTGTCTGCAAAAAAAACCCCTGTTTTATTCCCAATCTCCCCCCACTCCCCCACCCCCACATTTTTACAACCCATGCAAGGGATAGAAATGTCAATTTTAATGTTATGGTATTCTCTTAAATATGTCCTAAATAGAGTGAAATGTGAGATGCAGTAGGATACGAAATAGAGCCTGTGGTGTTGTTGCTAGGAAATTTCTCCAACTGTTTCCAACATAATACAACACTTGCAGTAGCTGTCAAAGCATATGGCTTTCAGCAATAACAGAGAGCTAAAAAGAACTTACAACAATGATCTTCTAAAATGAGCTGGAATAAATAATGGGATCTTACTGTGTCGGTAATAGGAGAACTATTTGTTAAGATAAAAAATGGGAGTAATAAATGAAGCCATCTATTTGAATTCTGCCTCTAAATATTTTCCCTGACAATTATCCTCTTCCAAAAAAAAAAAAATAATAGAAAGGAGACAAAAACCAGCCTGAAATATTGCTGTTTTATAACATTATTCTCTCTTTTTCTCTTACTCTCTTTATCTCTTTCTATGGAAAGTAGCAATTCTGTCCAGTAGAATAATCATACTGTCACTCATCACATGCAAAACACTAAATAAATTAAGCTCAAAGTCTAGATCTTCATGCAATTTTCAATCAAAGCTTGGAAAAGTTACTTTTGGGGTCCACAGCTCCCAGAATCCCACACCCTGCATGACCACTATTACTGGCAATGCAAACTAGGGGGTTCTGAAAATTGTGATCCAAAAAAGTAACTGTTCCAAGCTCTGGTTCCAAAGTGTATATGGAGCGTCTCTTCTCTTAAGGCCTAGCCATTCACTCAAATGGAGATGACAGTACTCCATTTGTAGCACTCTGTACACTTGAAGACACACCCTCTGAAGTGATGGGAAAGAGGTTTTTTTTTCCTTTTTGTTATTAGAATCACATAGGAATGTATACAAGAATGTATACATTAAAATTTTTCTCCCTCTTAGGTGAGATTACATGAATTTTTGTGTGCTTGTATTAATTTTTTCATAATTTTGAACATTTTAAAAAAAGAATGTAGTTGTCACACAAAACCCATCTGTTCACACACACACACACACACACACACACACACACTGTTTTGCACAAACCCCCCCTGTCTTTTTAATAAAAGTTCCCAAATGTGGAGAATCTTTTTGTAATGACTATTTTTATGGTGTAGTTCAATGTATCAAGATGAACACTCTCATTAAGGATGAGATTATTTCTGAATATCATTTATATATCTAGACCCAATAATTCTACCATCAAATGGAGCCCGGTGCCAAAGAATATACAGCACATAGGCTAGGACTGTAGGACACACTACCTCTCTGAGCAGATACTCAGCCCAGGAATTTGTGATTTATAACAGAATCAGCCAGCATGGATAACAGGGTTTGTATCCTTGCTTGGTCATGGAATCCCATTGGGTGATCTTGGGCAAGTCACACTCTCTCAACTTCAGAGGATGACAATGGCAATCCCTTCTGAAGAAACCTGCCAAGAAAATCTCATGATAGGTTCGCTTTATGATTGCCATAAATCGGAAATGACTTGAAGGCACACAACAACAACAGTAACAGGCTTGCAGAATCGTGTAACTCTAAAATCTATATTGGGTGCCCTTCAAGACTTCTTTTTTAGCAACCTGGAGCCCATTCAAACTACAGAATTATAGCAGCATTCTTCATGGCTGCATCCTATGGATTCCTGGGTTTCCTAGAACACTCTGGTAAATATAAAGATGTCATAGGATGAAACTACAGCTGAAGCTGTCTGCCATTAAAAACAATGGCGTGCACACCTGCGGCACCCACACACAGCCGCGCAGTGAGCCCAAGCCCCATTCTATCCAATGGGGCTTGAATATATATGCTTTTTGCTTTGTGTATGTGTGTGTGTGGAACAGATCCCCTGTGTAAAGCGAGGGTGTACTGTATAGAGCTTATCACATGGACTTTAAAACTGTCACATGCCTCTCAAGCTGGAACTGGGATATGGGATGGAGGCAGGGATTATCGTATGCTCAGTCACCAACCACCATCAGACCAGGTCCCAGGCGCACTCCACAAACATGTTTTAGAAGCTGGAAAGCTTCTGACTTCAAAAAGGTGCTGGCAGAATGTGGCTGGGACCTGGCTTGGACCCGGCTTGGACCCGGGCTGATAGTGGGTGGAGATTAGGCAGCAATTTATCATACGATAATTCTTACCTCCATCCCATGTCCTGAATCCAGCATGGAAGGCATGAGACAGTTCAGTTTTAAATGTGATAAGCTCCTATGGCAGTTAAAGTGGAATATTAGCATTATAATAATGTAGTGTGAATGAACTCCCAATGTAAGCTTTTTACTTGTTACAAATTGCTAAAATAATGAAAATTAGAAAATGGAAATAATTTTAGTAATTCCTGACATGACTATGCTGTCATGGCCACCAGATATTTGACTTACCCTACTTATTTATTTGTAGAGGAACCACATGCTTTCCATGCAGAAGGTATCAGGTTCAATCTCTATTTTACTCTTGCTTAGAATAATTGGGAATCAGGGAGTGCCCTAAAATGACAATATACAATACTGAGCTATAAGGGAAAAAAGTGTGAGCTACAACAGTGAAGTTTATTTTGCATACTAATTTACTAAAAGATAGCAGTAGAGAGAGCTAGAGACAAAAGGGCATCCAGTCAATCCCCAGCAGCATCAGAAAGTATTCTACAATTCCTGGAGATGAGTTTGCAGAATTCAAATGAAAGGCTGCCTCAGGCGAAAAGCAGATGCAAAGTTAAAGAGGTTCATTGAATTAAGAAATGCAGATAATTCAGGCAATAGCATGCATTTTGAATTACTTTCTTTTATTTAGTTCTCCTTTTGCTGCAGGAAAGCATACAATTTCCTCTTTTCTGCAGTTTACATTTGAGCATTTTTATGTAAGTGAAACTGCAACATCCATGCCTAAGGCAGGTGGTGTTAGTAGGAATGTTGTTGTTCATGTTGTTCTGTGCCTTCTAATACATATAGGTAGATAAAAACATTTCTGATTTATGATAACCCTAAGGCAAACCTATCACATGGTTGTGTTGGCAAGATGTGTTCAAAAATGTTTGTGTTTGGCTTCCTTTGAGGCTGAGAGAGAGTGACTAGCCCAAGGTAACCCAGTGGGTTTCCATGGCTGAATGGGGATTCAAATCCTGCCCTCTCAATGTCCTAATCCAACACTCAAAGCAGACTTTCTCATATGAATGGGGAAACTTCAAAGTTTGCAAAACAAAAATTATTTAGGAAAAAAAATCCTTTTTTTTAGTCTCCTAAAAACTCAAAATAGACTGAGCATGCATGTAGAATATTGACTAACGGTTAGAGGGGGAAGAACCGTAACAAATAGGTAGGAGGAATGATGGAATAGAATAAAGAGGAGAACAATTCTGCATTGCAACATTTTGTTATAGGCCCCACTAAATAACACTTACTTCCAGATGTATTTTTAAAATTTATCTTTAATGAATGAATGTAGAACAATGAGTACAGTGAAAGAAATAATGCACTTCTTTCACCGAGTAGGATAGGATGATGGTCTTGCATATACAGAATTTCAGGAAAATACCTCTACTACCTTGATCCAGGAAAATATAAATATCATTTTGAAAAGAATTATTGTCTGGTATGGAATCATAATACAGCAACAATACAATCTAGGGTTTTTACTCCCAGCTTGTACAGATAATGGCAGAGAAAGTAGGCTCACAAAGCAAATATGGTCTTTGGGAAGTAAGCTTGCCTGGAATGATTCCTTTGTAAATGAGATGTAGAGGAGAGAATAATAATAATAATAATAATAATAATAATAATAATAATAATAATAATTTTATATCCCGCCTCTCTCTCTATTGGATCGAGGCGGGTAACAAGATATCAAAAACAATAAAAGCAAGTAAAAACAAAAAACAAAACATGTAAACAATAGTTAAAAGACATATAACATTTCAAGTTTCCAAACTCCCTCCCACCCTATAAAACAATAAAACAATTCCCAACCAATGGCCAATAAAATGAATCAAGATCATTCAATCCAATGGGAACAATTAGGTAAGTGGAAAAATTGGAAGTCAGTTCAGGAAGGCTCAAAACCAGTCCAACATTTTGTGAGTCAAACAGGGTTGTCAGCCAGTCCAATGGTCAGGGTATTCAGGTATCAGAAGTAGGAACCCCACACCAAAGTTGGATCTTGGATGGTTATTCTCACGTGGGTCAGAGCTGTTTCTTAAATTGGCTGTAGTCAGGTGTCCTTGATTAAGAGAATTTCTCCTTTGCTAGGCAAGAAGCCTCACTGAATGCTTTTATTCTGCTTTCTTCTCCAATTGTTGGGTCTGAGTGCTTCAGGGCCATGCCTCCTCATCTGATTGTTCCAGTCATTCTGGACATGCCTGTTTTTGATCAGGGTCAGGTGAATCCTGGTTCAGTGTGTCCCGAGGCTTCCATTCCACACCTTGAGCTTGAGATTCATCCTTACCCTCGAAGCCTGAGTCCCGGGCCATTACAAATGAGGAAATGACTTGACCATGACAACTGGGTTGTCAAAATCCTCCCTAATACCAGATCATCATTCATTCACCCAACAGTGAAAAATGAAGCTATGTCCTGAATTGGACAGACAATATACTGAACAGTGCCATGAAGTCATAAACTGGCCCTGCCAGGGCAATCTGACAGGGGATGCTGAAGTCACTCAAAACCACAGTCCTTGGTTTTTCTGAACACTTGAAAGACCTTGGGTAGCTCAGGCAAGGAGACTGTTGGTAAGAAGCATCTATATTATGTCTCTCTGGCCGAATACAAGATACAAGCTATCAAAAGTGGTTCCTGGGTGGATGGATTTCCCCATGAGGAGATGAAATCCTTATAAATGGTGGCAACCTCCTACCTCCCAACCCTCCAATCTAGGCTGGTGCTTCAGTCAGTATTATCCAGATGGGCAGAGCTGTGAGAGATTGACTCCACCAAGCTCATCCATCCAAGTCTCTGTAATACACACCAAGTTGGATCCTTTCTTGATGGTAGTTGTTTAAATATGGACCAATTTGGCATGCAAAAGCAGAACCAAAAGATCAGAGGGCAGGCTGGCATGGCAACCTGAATCCTGGCGGATGAAGGAAGGACCAAAAACTTTCAAGTATCTATAAAACTGCTTTTCCTTTGCCAGATTTGTCCAGCCCAGCACTCCATCTCCTTCTGCCTGAGATCATACCAGTAATCACACCTTCTTCCTCCTTCTTCCTCTAGGATATGTTCAAATATATGCACCATGTATGAGAAACAAAAATAACAAATAAAAAACACTGGCAAGATGCCAATGCCTCAGATCAGGGCAACTATGTGAAACCTTTCTATTCCAGGTCAGTTTTTCTGTACTTCTCAGAAATGAGCAATGGAAGTTAAATGTGGTGCCACACAGAGGTAGAGAGTTGTGCTAGGATGCCCCCCCCACATGCGCGCACACACACACTGCAAAAAATCTGCCATATTTATCCTGGTGTACACTTCTCACATGAGCACCTAGTGACCTTGTCCCTGCCACTCACCAGAGATTTCCCAAGAATGTTAACCTAGATTTTCAGTCTGAGTGACACTATTCCAAAACTCTGACTTTCATCCAAGGTCTTTCTCTTTACAATAGCAAAAAATCCAGTGCTTCTACCCATTTGTTTTCCCCAAGTGGTGACCCAAAGTGACAATCATCTCCAGGAACTTCACAAGGATCTCAGCCTTAATGTTCCATATTAATATCCTACACTTATACAAATTCTTGCAACTGTAGAAATAGTTATATTGCCCCTTTGTAAACACTTCATATTGGTGCAGGAAGCCGTATGGGCAATTTCTTCAAAGCATGGTGCCAAAGCCTTGATGAGAAAGAGCAGGTAATAAATCTCTGATGTATTTCTATAAGCCCTTTGCACCAGCCTTTGAAGAAATGTACAAAGAAATGTTGATCCACAGCTGCTTTGCTCTGCCATATGAACTCAATGCTGCTCCTGCACACCACTAACTTTTAATGGTTGTGAGGCTCAGCTCATGTCGATGCACCAATAGCTATTCTGAATTTTTCTTTGAGGTGAGAACCAAGACATAGCACTCTCACAAAATTGCCTCTTTGCTTTGTTAGCTAATTATATGAATTGCTGCTTCAGCACTACAGCCTACAAAACTGAGGTGAAAACAATGAGATTTTTGCCCTGATCACTGGAGAAAATTTATTTGAAGACTATTACCTTGGCATGTAGTATAGTGCTGCTAACGTCTGTATAGATCTCACATTTGTAAAGTCAGCAGCTTTGCTTATGGCAATTCATTTCCCCCACATTTTGTGCTTCCAAGGGCCTGTACAGACAAGCCAAAATAAACCTGCTTTGAGTTACTTTGGAGGAATGCTATTTAAATGATGCATGTGTCCTAAGAGGGCTAAGAGTGCAGCTTTGGCGCAGCTTCTGACCTCTTACAATGCATGTGTCATTTAAACAGCATACCTCCAAAGAGACCCGAAGCAGCTTTATTTTGGTCTGTCTATACGGGCCCTAAAATAGCTAGGAATTATGTGGGGCAGGGCAACTCTGAGTAGGCACATAAGCATGTAGCAGTAGAGAAGAGGAGAGAGGAATTGCAAAGAAGATTCAACATGATATGGATGAGAAATCAATACCGAACACACAGCAAAGGACATAGTTTGGGCATAAAATTTTCTACCATGCAATTTTCTCAGCTATATTTCCCTTATTCAAGAAAAAAAATACTCAGTGGAAGAAAAAAACATCTTCCAATTTGAGGGCGTTATAGTGGCTACATGGCTGGATTTCTATGCATGAAACATAAGGTAGATGATATACTTTTAGAAGTGATGCTTCTTTAAGTGGTGAAATATACACTTGTTCTAGCACATGTTTTCTATCACATCCATATGTTGCATTATGGCATGCTTTGCTTTGTGACTGGTGACTAAAAGATAAACACAGGCTTAATCTCTAGGTTTGATTACTAAAGCAGGTTTCTGTCAAGAACTCCCATTATCGGAAGGGAAACCTAATAATCTTCAGGAACATTCAGTTTCCCCCGAGATGTGTTTTTACTCCTGGATTCTTCAACTCCACAGTAATCTTGAAACTTTTACTGGGTAACCTTGAACAAGTCATTCACTATTTCTGAAGGCTGTTGCCAATGAAATATCCTCACATATGCTACACCAGCCTGTAAAATACAAATACAGGAGTGAGTGATGTTTGGAAAAGGAAATACAGTATTCAGGGTGGAGAGGTAACAGGCAGAAAGACAGACAGAAACACACATGGAGGCTCCATTCACACTACATTTTGAACTGGACTCCAAACCGGTTTAAACTGGGGTCATTCACACTTGAGCCGGGCTTTCCTGACCCGAATTAGGGGGTTGGTCACACTTGCACTGGGATTTTCTGACCTGGATTTGGGGGGCATTGTGCAAATCCCCCTTAAACCTTTTTTTATTTTTAATGGGATTTTTGGAAATGGAAGAATGAAAAGGAGGCATCACTCAAGGGCCCAGATTTGGCCTAGAAAACCACCAGCTATTGACACCTGTTTTATGAAATTTCATTGCCCACTGCAAATGTTTATTTTATAAATGAGCCACAAGAGATTGAACAGAATAAAGAATACTCTTAAAAGGTGCCTCAGGAACACCTGCAGAAAGTTGGTGTGCTTGGCAGTAAAGCTAAACATGCCTTTACTGAATATTCAGCTGTAAAGAATATTCTAATATGAAGAGCCAAAACATCAAAAGTAACATGTTTTTATGAAATTTATTTTTCCCTAGTTCAGTCTTGACAAATATCAGACTTACAACAAATATTAGTGTCCCTGGCATCTATTTTCCCTGGAAAGAAGCAGTATGCACAGGATGGAGGAAACTTGTTATGCTTTCTTCCACATGTTCACTTTTTAAAAAGCATAGTCTTCATTTCACTCAGAAGTAAAATACTGGTTATTATTTGAGGGCATTTTATAACATATTTTATTCTACATGCTTTGCCTCCCAAACATTCTTTCATGGGTTTCTTTTGTAGAAAAATAATGAGAAAAGACATTTGTAATAATTACGGGCATCTATGATTGATATTCTGTCTGTTGCTATGAAGCTTGTATAGCTGTCTGTTTAGTTTTCACTAATTAAATATCCAGATGATTAAATTATATATTATAGTGATCTTTTTAAAGATATTTAGTGGGTACAACAGGTTGCCCCTGGCACTATGGAGGAGTGTAAAGGTAGAATTCCTACAAAACAACAACAACAAAAACAACAAAACAACGATGTCAAGAGCCTAAACACACGCACACCAATTAGCAAGTCAGAGGATGATGTGGGCAAAAGCAATTTTAACCTAGACTTATAAAAGCTTAGAATAAGAGAGCCTTCACTTCCTTCTGGAAAGTTCTTAGATGGCATCAACATCAGTCCAAAGCACAAAGATAGTGGGAAATTCTACTTTCAGCTTCAGATTTACTATGGAAGCTTAACTGTCTCATTGAGTTGCCTGAACAAAACTATACAAGCCAAATTCACAAGGAAAAAATATTTAGGAAAAATGAAGACAGATCTACTTTTCCTCTAAAACCTTCTTCAGAACATGCATTCTCCATCACTGTTAACAATGTTCCCATTTATCCTGTGAAGGAAACACATAATCTTGACTTTATTCTTGACTGTTTTTTGTTCCACACACTGATGCTGAAGTCATGTCACTTTTTTCTTTATGATATTGGCAACCTCAGAACTTTACTTTTTGCTTCCTCTGCTAAGACCTTAATTCTTGCCTTGCTTATTTCCTCTCCTTGGTTATTGTAATCCTCTTTTGACTAGTCTTCCATTATCTCACCTTAGTCCTCTAGTTTCCATTCAAAATTCTGCTGCTAAATTTATCTTTTTGGTCCATCATTTTGATCATGTTACCCCAGTTTTCTTTTCATGAGGCCCGATACATACCGGCACTATGGGCAGAGTCAGGACACAACGTCAACATGCTGGATGCCCTAACCCTGCCCCCAGGGCCTCATTTTGGTGTGCGCCAATCCACACAGCATCCACATGTTGCAGCACCAAAGGGGCATCATAAAGCCATGCTGCCCAGCTATGGTGCCCCTTGGTGGGCACAAAAAGTAGCTGTTTTTTGGCTCCTTTTTGCACTCTCTGGAGGCCAAATCAGGGCTGTGGTGTGAGGTGGCCGCAGTCCCGATCCAGCCAGTAAAGGGGATCCCCTTTGGGGCAGTCTGTATAGCCCCATTAGTCACCCATTCCCTCTAGGATTTAGTACAAGCTTCTTGTTTTAATTTTCAAAACCCTACGCAACCGAGCTCCCCTCATCTTTCAGTCCTTATTTCATTTTACCAGCCTGCTTGAAGTCTGAGTTATAGGAACTCTATACTTCTCACCGATCCAGGGGTTTACTCTTCTTTGGCTATGCTTCATCCTTTTTCACTTACTGCTCCATACTCTTAGAATTTCCTCTCTGAACATTTGCATACTGCTTCTTCCGTTAATATTTTAAAATCTCATGTAATAACCTTCTTGTTCTCCAAATATTTGGAATTTTTGTTTGACATTGTTTCATAATCTTGTATATTTTAATTATATGTATCAGTCAGTTTATTTTATATTATATTGCATTTTTGTATTTTATTTTGATAATTTGTTTTACAATTATATCATAAAGTTTTATGCACACACACACTTATATTTGATTCTACACCTTTGCCAGGTCCCACTTTTTTGGGTTGTTTTACTTTTAAAGCACCATACACATAGATAGTGCTGAATAAACAAACAACAACATCAAAAAGCAAGAATATGAGAAGGCTGGTACTACCAGGAGCTGCATTATTATTCTTCCTCCTCCACATTTCCTTTGATTTGTGATGACTCTATTAACCCGGGTCCCAACCAGGTCCAAGACGTGGTCCGCCATCACTTTTTAGAAGTCAGAAAGCTTTTCGACTTCTAAAAAGTGCTGGCGGAGCATGGTTTGGACCCAGACTGATGAGGGCTGGCAATTCGGCAGCGATTTATTGTGTGATAATCCCCACCTCCATCCTACATCCCAACTGCAGCCCAGGAGGCCGGAGCTGATTTAAAACACCAAGCAATAAGCTCCTTAATGAAATATACCCTCAATTAAACATGCTTTCTAATCTTTGGAAAATGCTTTAGAAATCAAAGTAAGCATATTTGCAATGGCAGAGTAGTTTTTATTTTAATTTTATTAGTGTTGACACCTGAGTCTTTGGTATCATAAGACCTCTATAGCATCAAATATGTTTTCAGAATATAGCAATAATTCTATTAGTGTCATAAATCCACAAGTAGTCCTGCAAGCATTAATAACTCCACTCAAAATACAATAAAGTTTTTCTTGACAGCAACACTTTTAATTTCCTCTCTGCATGTTTCCATAGAAACAGAGAAAGAACTAAAATCTTCATACAAATTCAAGAGAAGCAAATGTCAGAATACAAGATAAGTGCATATTTTGCTGACAAGTCTGTGCGTGGTCAGGAAACAAAGTTTGGGACCAAAACACACACAGCCCCCAAATAATTATTCTTATTGTTCATTCCTATGACTAACTTCTTTGCAGTGCCTCTGTGTCATTGGAGAAGTAAACAGATTTCTTTATTGAGGTTATATATTGTCACAAATAAGACTACCCCTGTAAAACAAGAGAATAATGTGGCCTTTGCTGATGGAAAGTCTTGATATTATGTAAAATATCCTAGGTAACACTGATGAAAGAGCACTGAAGACATTGTGCAGGCATGATAAAGAAATGATAGCAATGCACATCTTTTACCCTGTGTTCCACAATAATCCAGGACTTTTGATGATACAAAAGTCTTGTGATACAAAAGACTCAGGTGTCAACACTAACAAAACAAAAACAAAAACTACACTGCCATCTCAAATAGGCTTATTTTGCAACAGCAGTTTCTAACAGCTATTATGACAAAGAAATAATAATTGTAATGAGGAGGAGGAGGAACTATTCAAAAATTACTTTAATACGTGAAAAACAGAAAGAGAGCAATGGATTAAAACAAAAAATTTAGACAGGGATCAGCTTTAAAACATTGTTCTAACAGATCAAATGACTGAAAAAGCTGATGGCAGAAGGCCATGGGGGGAAAGCAGTTGAAACTGTAAACTGCCAATGGCTTCATTCCATAGAGTCTTGGGATTCACAGTTTGGTGAGGTATTTAGTATTTTGTGCTAGAGCGCCACCCTTTTGTAATTCACTTGACCTGTCTAATAGAGAAAGAAACATCCAGGGGATGCGATTCTCTCTCTCTCTCTCTCTCTCTCTGTGTGTGTGTGTGTATATTTCCTCTTCCCTTTCCCTGTCTCTGTGTATTTGTGAAGGATATATAGCTCCCAGACTGTCCATAGTTTTCCATCAGTGATTTAAAAGATGGGAGTAGATGAACCTTAGCATATTCTGGCCCAAAGCCATTTAGGGCTTCAATTGTAATCAGCAATGCCTTAAACTGCACCCAGAAACAAACTGGTATCCACTGTTTCTGGATGCAGCATTTGCTGTTTCTGGATGCAGGTATTGTAATATGTTCCAAAGAGAGAAACCAGCATCCTTGCATCTTGTACTGAAGTTAGGAGGGGGCACCATTAAATTTGTGGAAATTCCAATGACAAAGTGGAGATTCAATATGAAATATTCTTTTTTAAAAAAAAAAATCATTGAAGAAAATTAATGAATAAATCTACCCAAGTTCCATGTGGTTCCCACTCCCAAACCAAATCTATACACATTTTTGAACATTTTCTTAAATGTGTGCGTTTTTGCATGTGTCATTTCAACTGTAGATGTTTTTGAACATATCTGTCCACTGATGAAACCAATGGAACTATCATACTACTGCTAGTACTATAGCAGTCCTTAAGCCCCTAAGAGGAATTTTGAAGCACTAGGTGAAGTACAGTGTAATACATGCATACAGAGATCATGACAAGCCTCAGACTGGACCACTGTATAAAGGTACAGTTAATGCTCTCACAATACAGGTGATCTATAGTTGTAGCATGGCAATGTGCAGTACAGCATGCTTGGCTGGTGCTGTAGGAAGCCAAAATGGCATCAGTCTAATGCAATAGTGCAACTGTACTACTAGTGTTCTGATCTGGGAACTCTGTGCATTGCAAACCTAGACAGGAGCACAGCAGCACCATCAGTTGCATTCTGTAGTCAAGGCCTGAGGAACAAACAGGTTGAATCTGACCATTATAGTACAGAGAGGGAATGTTTATGTCTCTTTATCTTAATTCTCTATACTGCATGGCAGTAGTCTAGAATGGAAATAAAGGTCGCGGGAAGAATAAACAGCAGTACACATTACCCAGTGTTAATTGCAAGCTCTCTTCAAGGGAAGCTTTAAAAGGACCAAACACCCATCAAAGCTTCAGGAGTTTTGGAAAGGGATTATTGCACGAGGAAGCATGGACTCTTGGACTCTTTGAAATCCAAAACCCGATAACTTTTTTTAGCTGGGAAAGGATTCTATTAAAAACCTCTGTTCTTGTGAATCTGATCCTACTCCCTGTTCCCAAATGCATACAATGTTAGGGCCACTGACCCCTTTTTACCTTCATTTGTCCTCACTTCTTATTAGTCAGCTTCAAGGACCTTTGGCCTATGGAGGGGAGAGTGCCACGTTAACTGTTCAAATGATCCTATGGAGGAGTAACTGAGATCAGAGAAGTATGTCAGCAGTCTTCCAGTCTCTAAAGATTTTCAGACCAGTGCTTAAATGCTGGTAAAATGCTGCTAAATCGTTTAGAAAGTGTGCATGTGTGAAAGCCTGACATATTTCCTAAATGCCAGGGGATCGTCGGCTCCCCTCCAGTGTCCCTGAATCATTTGCAGAAAGACAAATTCCTATGAATGCAAAGTTTCCATTCAAAGGAATTTGCCTCGCCCCAAATGATTCAGGGACACTGGAGGGGAGCCGACAATCCCCTGATGTTTAGGAAACACATCAAGCTTTCACACACGCATGCTCCCTAAACGATTTAGCAGCATTTTACCAGCACTTAAGAACTGGTCTGAAAATCTTCTCTATCAGAGCTCAGAAAAATTCCCTTTTAAGGCTACAGGTACTGTACCATGCTGATTGGAAGATGATGGAAGCTTCAGTCTGAAAAAGTGGAATTGCTTAGCTCTGGTGTAAGAAACCAGCCTAACAGGCACATGGGAAACTGGGAGTTCTCACCAGTGATTTATCTCAACTCAAGTTTGAAGTCATTGCAAGGTATTTTCAAGTCCATTCTCAAGTTTGGGAGACAACCTTAACAGAAAATAGGAGATGCTGGTGGTGTGCATATGTGGGGGGAGGGGAATTTAATAACTAGAAAATCAAGATACATGCACAAAATGGGGGGGGGGGAGGGAATTCTCAGAGGGGAACAGCAAATGAGTTAGGCAATGGGCTTGAGGTAGAAGGATCCTTCTAAAGCTGTTCAAAAGCTTTAGAAAGATCCTCCAATGTACAGCAGGGCCAGGTTGTTGAGTAGACCTCAAACCTTGCCTCAAACCCATTGCTTAATGCATTTGCTGTTTCTGGATGAAGTTAGACTAGCAAGTCGGTCATTAAAAATATATGTCTTGAATCAAGTTGAGTCAGTGCATCATTTATTGCCAAGTCAAATCCAAGTTGAGTCATTGAAGCAACTTCAGTTCAAGTCTAGTCCAAATCAATTGACTCAAGTCTGCCTCACTGCTTCTCACTATTGACTCTCCTCTCTATCTGTTAAGATGCTTTGGCTGTATGAAACTGAAAGCAATGCAGAAATACAGCCCAATGTTTTTTCAGTATTTAGGCTCTTTCTTCTGATTTTTAAAACCAATTATTTAGCGCTTTTGGGATGTCCCCACAGGCAAACCGGATGTTGTTGCCTGGAGCAAAGAGCAAAGTAGTGCCTCTTTCTAATCATGTATAAAAACTGACTGGACTGACAACTGGAGCTTTCTTCACCAGCATCCTTAGCTCCATCTGAAGCCAGAAGCCCAATGTAGGGAGTGCAAGTCATCTCTCCTCATGACACATAGCTCTTTTCTCCAGCACCTGTTGCTGCCTGCCAATATCTATTGCCTCCATCATAGAGTCAAGCTCAAGCACCAGGAGCCCTGGTGGCACAGTGGTTAAATGCCTGTACTGCAGCCATTCACTCAAAACCACAAGGTTGTGAGTTCAAGACCAGCAAAAGGGCCCAAGCTCGACTCAGGCTTGCATCCTTCCGAGGTCGCTAAAATGAGTACCCAGACTGTTGGGGGCAAATTAGCTTACTTGCTGTTCACTATTATGATCTTTGGAATAGCGGTATATAAATAAAACAAATTATTATTGTTGTTGTTGTTGTTGTTGTTGTCCCACAAGATGTGCAAAAATCCTTCCTGTCTATAGTTGGTTCCATTCGGCTGTCACCTAATCATCAGATGTGGCACGGAGCTTGCTACTCACTTTAATGTTAGAGGTAATGATATCTATGTCTCCGCTTTGTTCTCCAAATGCCTTCTCATCTGTAGCTTCTTGTCTTTTCTCAGCTCTCAAATTGAACTGATTTGTCTTCTTTAACCCAGACTCTCCTTTAGTACACACATGTATCAAATTGTAAGGTCAAAAAACTCACGGTTCTTATGGAAAACTATGCTGTGTTGCTACAGCAACTGAAAATACATCCAGTTGTCATAGTAACTGGTATTTGAATAGTCTAGAGAGAGCTACTTTTGGTGATCCCTTGAAAAATTGTTCAAAAAACCCCATCCTCCTCACTTCCCTGAATTTGCTGAACTTTACTAACCACACACTTTCTCTTACCTAATATTAGCCTTCTGTAAAATGGAAATGGAAAAAGAAAACATGCCAATACGTGCTTTCATAGCCTGCTAATTTAGCCCTTAAACATTTTGTCAGGTTGTAAGAGGAAAAGCAAAATGATAGCTTGTTGTTATTTATCTTCAAGTCAACTCCAACGTATGGCAAATCCATTATAGGGTTTATCAGCACTCTTGTGGTGTGCGGTATATAAATACCACACCCCCACACCACCCCGAAGCCAGCATATTGCACTGGTCTGTTTCACCCAAAATTTGTGAAGCATTTGTAACCTCTTGAAGCTACACAGTCAACCCAACTCTCCTGGATCTTAATAGCCACAGTGGGCAAGGGTCAAGTTTGCAAGTAGTGGTATGGACCAATTCAAGTATCTCATTCACATCAGGATGCAATAACTGAAACTGATCCCAGAAAGTCAGATAGCACTTTGGACACCTCCTTATAGTCTGCCGTAAGTGTGTTGTCTAAGGTCTGAGAAAATACGAGTATAAACAAGTTTATCCTTAAAGTGACTGATTTTTTCCCCACAGCAAATAGCTGAGGGTTGCAGTCCTGATCTCTCTGGGCCCAATCCCCCAAAGCTTCTTACTATTTGAAAATAATCTGCTGGGTGGAAAAATTAATGATGCACTCATAGAAGGGTAATAAGAGTTTATGGCCAACCTTACTGCTGCATAATAGGCAGAGTGAAGAATATTTGCTGATGCTTGATCACCACTGCTCTGAAGCCTACATTACATGCACACTAGCCATTTTCCATCCTATTTCATTGCCCATAGATATTCTGTAAACCAGTGTGAATTATGGGCTCCACAGCACTGAATTGAGATTTCAGGAATGATTCTATCAGTGGCCTTTTTTATCTCACCATTTCATAGTGAAACCAAGGTCTCAATTCAAAATCCCTAGAGCTTTCAGGAGTCCTTCAGATTCCATCTGTCTCTAGGTGTGGGCCATCTTAGCTGGTTTCTCACCCTGTACAGAAAATCTGCTACCACCAAGCCAAACCTCATGAGAAAATGATCTCACAATGACAACAGGCCCATTGAAATCCTCCACGAGGAAGCCTCCCTTATCCTTTGGACCAATTATAAACTGAGACAGCTCCATGATCTTCCTGCTAGCCATGAAGTCCTGAGCTGGCCCTGTAAGGATAGGAGGAAGAGGGGGAGTAGCAGCAGCAGCAGCAGCAGCAGCAACAACAACAACATTACTGAGGACTGTCTATGATAAATTAACTAGCTATATTAATGTAAGGATTTCATATACTGTATGCAAAAAAGTATTCAAGCAGAAATGGTGACTAGGATAGCTGTTCACTTGATGAAAAAAACAGTGGTCATCAGACCACTGAGACATAGATGGTGAATGTTTCTTTTGATAGGCCTGAGGTTTAAGGATGAAATCATGCTTTGACCTGGAGGATTCAAAGCATAGTTCCACTTTTCTCTGCTCCTTGGAACCATCATTCTGGTCGTATCCAGCTGTGTCCCTACAGGCAGGTACACAAAGACATCCTTTGTGGACACAGGATGATATCCTCCCCCTGGGCTTCCTTTCTTTGTGTGTCTGGTTATATGCCACCTCCATTCTCTCTTAGCCACTAAGTGGTGGCAGTAGTGGAGGAGGAGGACGCAGGGATCACTGGGGAAGGAGGCACGCTGTATATATCTCTCCACAGCCATCAAGAAGGGACTTACATAGGCATAATTTGCCATTATGCTATGTATGTCACACAGGACTCTGGCCTATGTCACTTTGAGGGCTCAGAGAATCCACTTGTGCTGTCTGTCTGTTCACATCAAAGAAATTCAGTTTAACAGTCCATGTACATCTGTAAATGTCAAAACAAAATTAATATGAGTCATAATCTCTTCCAGCCAAAAGGAAGCCACCACAGGGCTCAACCACATCATGTGCCTTGTAGAGGCATATGATTATAATGCCAACATCTGGCTGAACCAGTCAGCTTCTTCCTTAAAAGGTGATTTGGGCTCCAAGATGTCCAAAACACCAGTCTCAATGTTAAATAAACAGTACATATAGAGGCTTAACAGAGTTTTCAATCAATTATGCTGTATGGAACCAGCATAGCACAGTTGTTTGAGTAATGGACTATGACTCTGGAGACCAGGGTTCAATTCAGCTCAGCCATGAAAACCACTGAGAGACCTTGGGGAAGTCACATGCTCTCAGCCTCAGGAGAAGGCAATGGTAAACCACCTCTGAACAAATGCTGTCAAGAAAACCCCTTGATATGTTTGCATTAAGGTCACCCTCAGTCATAGATAACTTGAAGGCACACAGCAACAGCATCATGCTGTATGGGACATTCTAATTCTTTGCTCAATGCAACTCTATACCCATGAACATCAAGTTTGCTATATATCAAAATACTTTTAGAAAGAATGATTGTAGGTTAAAGGTTCAATAAACTCCTCTAACAATATAGGAAATGCTGAAGCACTCTGGCCTGGTGGCCCACAACTGGATTAAAAAAGGTGCAATACTGGCAAATATTGCAATTTAATACTGATGAGTTAAAGATTTTCTACCCAATCCATAGCAGTCTATGGAGGTGATGATGCCTTCATCAGTTTTTCCTAACCAGTGGATAGTAAATATGGCCTTTCAGGCTGTAAAAAATTGTTATTGCTACATTAAAGAATTATTTTTTCTTGGTTCCAAAGTGACAGGAGCTGGAGACCTTCCAGTTTGGGTTGAAACATGCTCAGGAGATAAAGGTGAAAACGAAGCCAAGGTAGAAATAGGCCAACAGCAGGTAGTATAACATGGAAGTCTACAGAAGAGGACAAAGGACCACAGAAGAAAGCATACACACCAGAGACATTTGAAGAGGGACACTGTCTATGAGCTAACTTTAGAAGGTTCTGAGTGAAGATGGGAGATTCAGTTCATTTGAAGAAGAGAATATAGATATAGAGGGCATGGTAGGAACTTGATGAACTAGGTAAAGACAGTGGGATTTGGTCATGTCTAGGGGAAAAACAGTTTCTAGTAAAAGCTGAAACTTAATGAGACATAAAAAATACATAAGAAATTTGCCTAAAAGCATGCTTATGTGACACATGGTTGTAAAGCTGCAAAACTAAATGTTGAGAATTGCATGCTACCTATATGACAGACAAGATGATTTATTAAATGAAGATTACTTTTGAATGTTTTTATTTGTAAAATGAGTATTAGGTATCAAGTTGGAAACTGAAATGACGTTCCTTAGGTAAATAAATCTCTTATAACTTTTTTATAGGTGAAATTCTTCCAAGATCAGGAATAAACCCCTTGTGCGACTCTGGTTTTAATTAGTTATATTTCCTCTATAATGAGGGAATCCCATATTTAATATTCATGTATATTTAATGCTTTGAATGTGGTTGGACCAAGAGGGACTCTTTTTAGTAGTCTTGACCTTTTGCAAGTCCTTTGAGATACATGCATCACATAGGCATGTCACCCATGATAACCTTAAATTAGTAATTCTTATCAATGTGAAAGCATAAAAGATTAAGTACTGATCTGGGAGATTATCCCTAACAACCTTTTGAAAAAAGAATTATAGACATAAAAAGTAATAGTCATTATAAGCTACCACACAATTCTAGTGCATAGTAATAACATGCTCCTAGTTAAGTCAACAAAGCCCCCTACACACACACACACACACACACACACACACACACACACACACACTGCTCACATTCTTTTATGCACAACAGTCTTTATCTTAAATTAGGATAATGTGAGGCCTGAGGCTAAATGTCAACAAGAGAATGGGTTTCATTTGAGTTCCTCCTCCACCACCCCTTGATAATGTGAAAGAATCAGTATTTGTTGAGGCAAGTAGCAATGCTTAGAATAAGCATGTTCTTGCAAAGGATCTCTGATTCTTTGCAAACAATAATTGAAATGGTTCATTCCCTTGTTGTTTTCTACTGAATTGTTCAATGGTTTCCAACCTTGCATTTAAAACTGCTGCAATTTTTTGGGCAGAGTTGTATGACATGACAGCTAGATGTTAATTCTTCCTAATATAACTTGTTTCTCATCCTCTTAACACATTGCTGACTCCCTACTCTTCAGTCTCCACTACACAAATGGCAACCGGATTATATACCAGAAGTGATCAGATTATATAGAAATAGATTGGGTGAACTGAATGCAGAATTCAGTACAGGTAGAGTTCTTTGTTGACTTAACTAGGGATAAGCCATCTACCATGGTAGCAGGAGAGAGGTTTAAGATCAAGATGATCCAGTCAGAATAAAAACAGAATTGGTTAGATGTGCTGCCAGCTCTGGAAGGAAGAAAAAAAGAAGAAACAAACAAAGGACTAGGGCTCTGGAAGAAATCAGTGTGTGTTGATAAAGCAAGTGGTATAGCCCTCTTTAGTGTTTCTCATTTCAGAATGGGACAACTTTGTGAATGTTACTACAAACCTCCTATGTGCAAAGCATATGCTTTATCACTGAACTATGGTCTTTCTGGCCATTCAACAGATGTAAATATGTATCTTTGTATTCAGATCTGCATCATTCTATGACAACTGGGCTCTATCACCTCTGAATGATAGAGTGTAAATCTTGAACAGCAATAATAAAATAGGTAAGACATGCAGTTGCATAGGAAGAGAGCATTTTCCAGTACTTGACTTGAACACCTTTCCCTGCCAGTACTTGTCCATCATTCTGTCTTTTAAGTCTCTGCTTGAGAAATAAGGTTTGTTGTTAATTGCCGTCAAGTTAACCTCAACTTATGGTGACCCTCTGAATATGAGATCTCCAAGATCTTACAAATCCAGGGCTGTGGCTTTCTTCATTGCGTCTATCCCTTGGTTTTCATTTTTAGCACTAAAAGTGGGTTGGTAGGTTATTTTCAGCAGGAGAAAGAGTTGCTTTCCTTTCTTCCCATTTATTATGTCTTCCAGTTTGAATTGCAGCTTCAGTGACAGCATTGCATACTAAGAACAAGCCAAGGATGGGGGCAAAGAACAACTAATTGACTTGTAATGTGCAGTTCTAATTACAACATCTTGGATGGCCTCATTAAGTCTCATGATAAATATAATATGAATATTTTAATGTATTCAGATAATAGTTAAATCTATTTAATATATTTAGTTGTACAACTTTGGGTATTTATTGCCAATATGAATTTGAAATGGCTGTCTGTTTCTCAGATTGGAGAGCCAAGCAGTGTCATACTTCAAAATAGGAAAGTGCATCACATGAACCATTGGCATTATTAATCTTAATGTTGGCATTAAGCATGGTGGATAGGACAAATGCAATAAGATATAAAGTCTTTTTCAAGCCTGTCTCGTGAATTGTTTTGCCCTTCCTGCAGGCATTTGATTTAGTATCATTTGATGCAGGAACTCTCTAATTCATATGCTGAAGAGGTAGCTTCATATAGCTGGTTAGGTACACAGTCTTGGATTATTTTCAACTGCAGCAATATATGTGGCTTGGTTTTGCCAAGGGATACATATAAAGCATTGCCTTAGCAAAATTTACTGAAGAGTGGCATGAAGGCCATGCATTTTTAAAACCATCTATATTATTATAGAATATAAATACATTATTATCTGGATTCATTTATTTCTGGATCTTAAAATCTACATTTTAAGATTGTAATGACTAGAGATTATGTTTGGAAAGGAACACATTCCTAGCTGAGAGCTTCTTTCTTCTGAAGCTTTGTTGCTGAGATACTTTTCTGCTGTTATGACCAACAGGCTCCAACTGATAATACAACTAGAGTTAGTTTGATTAGATTTGCTGAGATGTTAAAGTAACTGATAAATATATGTAGTTAGAGCTCTCTAAAAATAGTGAGGGGGAAGAAAGAAGACTTGAAAATGATGATAGCTGTGATTAAAAGAGGATGAGCAGTACAGGCTAAGTATCTCTTATTTGGAATTCCAAAATCTGAAATACTCCACAATCCCAAATTGTTCACATGGCTGGCTGAAATAGTGATACCTTTGTGGTGGTGCAGTGGTTAAATGCCAGTATTGCAGCCACAGGGTTGTGAGTTCAATCCCCAGGCTCCAAGGTTGACTCAGCCTTCCACCCTTTCGTAGATCAGTAAAAAGAGTACCCATCTCGTTAGAAGCAATGAGCTTACAGATTGTAAACTGCTTAGAGAGTGCTGAGTTCACTATTAAATGGTATAGAAATGTAAATTATTATTATTATTATTATTATTATTATTATTATTATTATTATTATTCCCACTCCCTCCCCCCCAAGTTGGAACTTGAACCAGTTTACAATTTAAAAGAAGACAATTAAAAAAACACAAAAGTAAACATTAAAATAGAATTAAACTGTTACAGTTTTCTGTGGGTTCTGTGTACACAAACTTAGTTTCATGCACAAAAATTATTTAAAATATTATGTATAGATATTTTGGATAAGGTGTATACAAAACATAAATGAGTTTCATGTCCCATCGCCAAGATATCTCATTATTACAAATATTTCAAACTCCAAATAAATAAATAAATCTGAAATCCAAAGCCATGCTCCAGTCCTAAGGACTAGAGCACAGCTTTGACGCTGCTTCTGGCCTCTTAAGATGCATATGTCATTTAAACAGCATACCGCCAAGGTGACCTGAAGCAGCTTTATTTTGGCCTGACTGTTCAGGCCCTAAATAACCTCGCCTTGTTTGATTCCCACTCCAAACCTGAAGTAAATGTCATTCCGCCATGCTCTGATTGCTGGCAGAATGGACCCTCTTATCCCCATGCAGATGATGCCCAGTAAAATAGGTTGGGAGGAGAGTTATGATCATGGCAAAAGACTCACATTTGTGACTAAGTAGTGATTGTGAATATAGACCAGTTACATTGATGTACTTACCTGTAACTGTTCTATATTCATGATCACTGCATAATCACTATTGTGACACTATTGCCACAATCATAACTTCTCCCTCCAAACTATTTTATTGAGAATCAGCATGGAGAAGTGGGGCCAGCAGATTTTAGTTAAGTATAAATTATCTGTAAGTAAAGTATCTGTTACTTACTTAAGTATACTTAACTAAATAGTTGCTGAAGAATACTGGTGGATGTTTGCATGTCTATAACAGCTATAGCTCATTTTGATATGTGTGTGTGTCTCTGTGTGTGTGCCTTTAAGTTCTATGATGACTTATGGAGTCCCCATGAATTTCTTAGGGTTCTCTTAGGCAAGACATATTCACAGGTGCTTAATATAGATGCCTCAAAGTTTGGCCAAGTGTTTTTGGTTGTTGTCCAACTTGTAGTGCTGAGTTGGTATTCCAGATTGGGGCTGGGGTGGGAGCTTGCAGGAAGCACATGTGGGCTGCCAAAACTCCTCAACAAATCATGGCACATACCTCAAAATCTGACATTACATTATTACTAATGTTGTATTTGGAAGTTGTCCAAGCTGCCTAGTTTCAAAGTGAAGTTCCAAACATAAGGCATCCTAGAAGGAAAAAAAAAAGAAAGGTCCTGGCATAAATTCTCAGGGGAAATCTTTAAAAGGGATTAGAAAATGGGAGAGGCATCTCTGAGGCACTGCCTCTCATAAGATTCTGGAGGCAGGGAAAAAGCCAGGTAAACAGGTGAAGGCTAAGGTGCACATCCTTATCATAAGAGTATATCTCTCCTCTACCACCATACACACATACAGATGTTATGACTGTACCTAATCTTGAATGGCAAGTTGTTTATCAGTTATTGACTCAATAAATCAATCAATTCTGAAACACAGTATTTTAGTTCAAAAATGGCTCATGTTCACAAACACCTTCTTGCCATTTTTTCCTTTTTTAATTTTTAATTTATTTATTTATGATTAACAAGACATACAAATTTTATAGAAACATAAAACATATAAAACAAATAAACATATAAAACACATTTACATTGCGATACATTTAATTGTCATTAACTTGGTTTGTCTGTCGACCCCTGCACAGCTGTGCAGTGCCTGCGGAGCACTGGACCATCTACACCATCTAGTTGTATTAATTGTGTTGTGTAGCTGTGGGGTGCGATGGTAGTGGGTGAGCACATCAGCGAGAGGAATGTGCCTATTGTGGGCTCTCCTCCAGGTACTGACTGTGTCACTGCTTAGTGGGGGAATGTTGTATGGCAGGGATGTCTCTGGTGGGGAAATGGGGGGTTGTGTTAAGTTAGACCTACATGACGGAGCTCCAATGGCTTCCATGATGGCCATGGGCCTATCCCAGTTAGTCTCGGGCCCGACACATTGCGCAGGTAATATGCTCGATGTTGTCTTTAGTATGGATTCGGACACTCCGTGGGCAGAGGTAGATGGTACCTCTGCTCTGTCATGGACGGATCACTTCCTGGTTGAGGTTCGACTTAAGGCAAATACCCAAATCCCCCCCCCCCTGGGGTGGAGGACCAATTAGGATGGTCCACCCTCGAAGGCAGATGGAACCCAAAAGGTTCCAAGAAGCCTTAGAGGGGTTTATGGTTGGATCTGACGGCGATTCTGTTCATGCCTTGACTAACATCTGGGACCATGACCTCTCCAGGGCTATAAACTATACACTTAATTAACCAGCTTCAAAACAGTGCTCCAGTGGTTCCATTCCTACCTCTCGGGCAGATTCCAGATGGTGCAACTGGGGGACACTTGCTCCTCTAAGAGGGAACTGACATCTGGTGTCCTTCAGGGAGCTATTTTGTCCCCCACTCTGTTTAACATTTTCATCATCTGGAGACATGGGGCGCGGTGTTAACAGTACACTGATGACACCCAAATATGTTTCTCTGTGCCTCCAACTGATCCAGTAACTAAGGATGGCATCTCTCTCCTGAATGCCTGCCTGGAGTCGGTAATGGGTTGGATGAGGGAAAACCAACTCAGCCTGAATCCAGAGAAAACGGAAGTACTGGTGATAGGTCCCCCAGGCCTTAGAAAGGAAATTCATCCACCTGTCCTGAATGGGGTTACACTTCCCCTGAAGGACGAAGTTCGCAGTTTAGGAGTACTTCTGGACTCGTCCCTGCAGTTGACATCTCAAGTAGATGTGACAGTCAGAAGTGCTTGTTATCAACTCTGGTTGATATGCCAACTGCGACCCTATCTGGGCCAAAGGGACCTTGAAACTGTGGTACATGCTCTGGTAACCTCTCGCTTAGATTTCTGTAATGCTCTCTACATGGGGCTACCCCTGTACCAAGTCTGTAAGCTTCAGTTAGTACAAAACATGGCAGCCAGATTGGTCACTGGTGCATCCAGATTTGACCATATAACACCTATCTTGAAAGATCTTCACTGGCTGCCCATTCGCTTCCGAGTGCAATACAAGGTGTTGGTTACTACCTATAAAGCCCTACATGGCTTAGGCCCGAGTTACTTGAGGGACCGCATCTCCCCATATGATCCGCCCCGCACACTCAGAACATCTGGGAAGAACTTATTGGTAATTCCACCTTCCAAATATGTTGCCACATCCCAGATGGCCTTTTCAGTGGTGGCCCCGTGGATGTGGAATGATCTACCCAAGGAGCTCCATCTGACAATCCCCCTAGAAACATTCAAAAAGAGGCTTAAAACTTTTCTTTTTTGTCAAGCCTTCCCCCCCGAAGAATGAAGCTGCCTACTCTGTTGCCATCGATTCCCTACGCTTACCCCTGAATGTGAACTATTGTGTTTAAAATGTTTGTGATTGCACGGTTTTATTATGGGATTTTATCTATTTTAGGCAATTTTTAATGGTTTTTTAATTGTTTGTACACCGCTTTGATCTGCAGAAAAGCGGTATATAAATAAATTTATTATTATTATTATTATTATTATTATTATTATTATTATTATTATTATTATTATTATTATTATTATCCACAATATAAGCCAGTCTGTTAAAATAATATGTGATGGAGATCCCTCCTTTCTTTCAAAGAACTGGAATAGTTGGCTGACAGAAACATCCTCCATTCAATTATGTGAGGCATTGCTGCAAATAATTATGTCTTACATTTCATCATGAATCCCCAATTAAGCAAATTATTATCCTCTGGAAAAGAAAGAGCCTTTCAGAGTACGATAAGCTCCAAAAAGTCTTACAGAGTTAACTAAGCCCTGAAAGACTAATTGTAGGTAAAGAAGTATGACAGATCTAAGGAGCAGAAAGTGATCACTAATTCAGGCAAATATATAAAAAGGACTGTTGTGCAGTATGGTGGAAAGTAAAGATAAATAGTCCAGAAAAATGAGCATTTCTGTTTAAGCAGATGATGCAGAGAAGGTTTTCATGGCAGGGAAATGTGCTGTGCTCCAAAATCATATTTTAAGGATCAGGCAGAGAAAACATGGAACATAATAAAACAGATGAGAGAAATTCTTTGCGTGGATGCATGCTATACCTGACCTACACTCAGATGCTGGTCTGCTTATTGATTTCTTCTTTCTGATAGATATGAAGATGCCAGAAAATAACTACAGATGGGCAAATCTATTGCATTCTCCTATGTTCAAATTTAGCTAATATTATGAAATTCAGATTAAAAACTGGACTAAACTACCATTTTCATTATTTCTTATCACGTATACATTTCATTCATTTTAGTAAATTTTGATAAAAATGAAATGAAGTGAAATTCTCCCCCATTTCCTTTGTCCGGAAGGAGCATTCATGAGCCTCCAACACCAACAGTAGATGCCAGCTTACATCTACACACGAGAACCAGCTTTTAGGGGCTCTTGTAACCAGGTTTAGGACAACTTCTTTTGTCAGTCTCTTTCACTATCCAAAAATGGATTTCCCGAGACAATAAAGATATGTTTTCTTTCTTTTCTTTTCTTTTTTGACAAGAGTATCTAGAGTCATTTGTCCCATTTCTATGGCAAGCTCATATTGGAATAGACTCACTGCACTCTGATTAATTTAGATACCCAATATTCCTATATGCCTTCCATCCAATCCGTAAATGTGTTTAGTTAAAAGGGCTCTCAACAATCCATTCTAGTACAGCAAAGCAGCACTAAGAATGAAAAGATTTGGTGTAGAGGAGCATCAGGGAAGAGCCATGCCCCCACCCACCACTTTTCTCCTGAAACTTTACCTTCCCTATCATCTCTTGTATCATATCATAAGTTACCAAATGAAGGGAAGCTGTCTGTATATGGAGAGCTGAAGTGTCAGAGGAGAAGCAATGGATCCTGCTTCTTTGTAACACTCAAAGAAGTTTATCACACTAGCAGGATCCCACAGGCAAATGGGATTTAAACACGATTTAAGGTGAAGAAAACCCAGACATGCCCGAAATTAATCACACAACACCACAGTTTACTGCGAAGTTTAATGCGAAGTTAAACCTCTGTCAAAGCAGAAAAAACTGGCAGCTTTTTACTTTTGGAACATCCCGAAAGAAAAAAGCTGCCGGGTTTCTTCACTTTAACTGTGGTTTAACTTCACATTATTTCATTTTGGAAGCAATTTGGTATCATAAAATTCCCCAATTTTTCAAGTTTTGTATAAATTCAAATTTAATTTAAATCGCGTTTAACTCCCATTTGCCCATGGGAACTTGCTAGTTTTACACAGGAAAAAGCTGACTTTTCACTTCACCCCTGATAGCACCATTTCTGAGCTACTAACAAGTTTATACCTAAGAGGCAAGACCAGCAATTATTCCCTTCTCCCAATTTCCTATTTTCCTAAAGAAATGGTGGAAGGATTTTTTATATTTACACAGCACAAATAATCAAATGGAGTGTGACTTTAAAACTGCTTCTACATAATCTCATTTCCTTGCAAGCCTGAAATCCAGCCCAGCAATTGGAAACCAATGGGAATTTTCATTCATTCTTCCTTCAATTACCTTTTATTGAAATTGCTTGAATTAACTGTTTTTGACTCAGGTCTCAGGGAAGATCTTGACACTTGTAAAAGAGACTGGGAAAAGGGCAAAGTGCCATAAAAGCTTCCTGTGGCATAATCTTGTATTGTCTACTGAACTGTAAGTACAATGAAGCTGTATGGCCCCTGAGGCTGTAAGAAAGATTGCCTATCTTTCTTTGAGGTCAGAGGTCTGAGATCCAACTTCTTCTTCCATAGACATTTCTGCATAGAGATTTCTTTTATCTCTGACACTGAAGCTCTAATATAGTGAAAAGCTCAGGGGTATGGCATGGGTGTATTGGCAGAGTATCTACATTGACAGGATCTAAATCCCTCTCAATCCCTGTATCTCTCAGCAAGTGGAAAATTCAGATCAACTTGGGGTGTAAATACATTGTGGTTGCTGCTGCTGCTATGTGTCTTCAAGTTGTTTCTGATACAGGGCAACCATAAGATAAAAAGCTGGAAGAACAGTGACAAATACACTCCTTTTACCTTGGCAGCAGGACTTGGATTTGCTGGAGACCATATCCTCAGAAAATGCTCACTGCAAGATCTGGATCATTCTGTAAAACTATATTGGTGAAGCTGGACATTCCATTTCAGTTTCTAGTGGGAAGAATATATCTTTAACCAACCTCTATGGTATTGCTTGTTGTTGTTGTTGTTGTTGTTGTTGTTGTTGTTGTTGTTGTGTGGTTTCAAGTCATTCCGGACATATGGCAGCCTTAAGGTGCCCCTATCATGGGATTTTCTTTGCAAAATTTGTTCAAAGGGGGGGTTACCTTTGCTTTTCTCTGAGTTTCCATGGCTGAGTAGGGAATTCAAAACCTGGCCTCCAGAGTCATAGTCCAGCCCTCAAAACACTACACTACACTGGTGCCTACATTATTCCTCATCAGTACAAATGGTTCTAAATAAGGGGGAAGAGTGAATCAAACAAGCCAATTATGCATAAATCTAATTTGCATATTTTCATGCAAAGCTCCTATTTTAGCTACACTGTCCATTTTTATTTAAATACACGAGGTAGTTCAATCATCAGTTGTTCTCTGAGCCACATAAGTAGAGTTCTCAGGTTACAATGTGACTGTATGAGAATCTATGTCATTATAAGTTATATCCTTTTGTCCCTCATTGCATATCCCCAGAAAAGAATGTCCAAGACAGACGAACTCTCTGTATAAGAACTAAATCAATATATTTGCATTTTTGAATTTGGAACAAGTTTTTATTCATAAACCAAACCTTACAACATTATATTAAAAGGCTTATTATTTATATTATTTTATATCAGTTTTCTGAAAAAAGCAGAGTAAATGAAACTAGGTGCCATGATCATCAGTAAATATAGTATTTTACGCATTTCTCTTGATTTCTGTTCTTAGTTTTGATCTATAGAAGGGCTATAATGTGGCATACAAAGTCATCATAAAATAATTTAAAATGTTTGATGATCTATATTCTGTATCCAGTAGCAGATATCCTCCAGTCTTTTTCAACCTGGCACTCCTCCCAGGTGTTAGACTACAAATTCCATCAATACCATTGTGGCTGGTACTGAGACCTCTAGTTCAGTACAGAAAGAGGCATGTGGTTACAGAAGGCTGATCTAGAGGTAAGATGTATTTTCAGGAAGAAGTAGAAAATGATTCCAAAGCAAGCTACAAAAATAGATTTAGCCAATAATTACAGGGTTTCATTCATCACAGTTTATAAAAACCAATGATCTTTAAAAACCATCTTTTTCATTGCCCTTAGCAGAAAATGCATTTGTTTCAGTAAAATGTTAGAAGCATATTATAGGCTTGGCATAAGAAAGGCTTGAAAATATATTTCACATGTTTAGGTTTCAACGTGAAGTCTTTAGGAGACAGAATAAAATAGGATAAACCCACACAAACCTGGGGAAAATATATACAATAGCTTCTGCCTAGAATTATTATATTTCTGTGCTTGTTTCCTGGGCATCTTAGGCTTTTTTTCCACCGCTTAGAAATGTTAAGTGTCCAGAGAACAGGGGTGTCCTAAACCTAGACCTACAGCTTGGAAATAACTGGTCATAAATAACTAATAATTACATGTAACTTTTAGTTAATTCACTTTTGTAACAACTACAGGGTAGCTAGTTTACATTTAAATTGTACCTTAATGAGAGAAAATTTAATTTCCTTTGTAGCAGAACTCTAACTTTAGTTACTTTTTATAGCTACAGTGATGTGGCCTTACTAAATGGTGGAAGAAGAATGCCATATAGTTCAAGTGCTGATTTGACTTGGACCTTGTGCTGCCTTATGTGGTATTGTGGATGTTGAGGTGACAATGATGTAAATTGGAGACTGTGTTTTGTACCAAACGCCAGCGGTTTGCAACAGATTTTTAAATATTAACTATTATAGTTAGGCAACCATAAATGAAGGAGTTACATTAAAAACGATAACTGAAGTTGCCAGTGGAGTTTGCAAAGCTTGCAACATATATTTTGTGCATTTTGGTTGGTCCCATAAAAGTATTGCTGTTTTGTGAATTTTGGATGTTATTGTATTCTTCTAAGTTCTATACTACTATACATATTTTTCACATGAACTATATGCTAATTCTTTCTTAATCTTTATTAAGCAATATTAAAACATGATAACTGAGCAGACTTTACTACTTAGATTAAATACTTACTACCTATTTTGACTTCTTCTCCTTTGTCCAGCACTTGATGATAACTTGGGGAGGGGACTGAAAGAGGAAAGTGGCGTGTGTGTGTGTGTGTATGGAGAGAGAGAGAGAGAGAGAGAGAGAGAGAGAGAGATGAAAGATTGGCTAGACTAGTCATCCAAAATCGCTTCCTCTTTCAGCTACTCTCATATGTCTTGTAAAATTACCTTCAGGAGGGAAGAATACAGTGCAACAACCAAAGCACATTTCTAGGAGATATATTTGCTTCACTGGATAACTGAATTGTTGTCACTATCCTCCAATAACAGTAGGAGGCATATTAGGTAGAAGAGGAAATAACTCATATCTGGCAGAGATTTCCAAGAATTTATTTCTATTTTATGGTGTCTTCATTTTCTCTTATGTGAGATTTCCCCACAGTCTCAGATATCTGGTCATATAAAAGCATCTCTCTGATTATCTACAAATGAGGTATGAACACACCCTTGATTTCTGTGAGCTTCCCTAAGTGCCATCTGTTTTCAAATGATTAATGTTAAGAACTGTTGGGTTTTACCTAGAGTAACATGCCTTTGGGTATCTTATGGGAAAAAAACTCTAGTGAAATGTGGAACTATAGCAATATAAATTATGATTCATGTTGAGCATGATATCCACAAAGTACATTCCCTTGGCTGTTTGGACTGAAAAACACAGTTTAGCTGTTCTCTCCATTTATCCATTGCTGCGACAATAATTCACCTGCAAAGTTGTAATGATTAATAGACTGATATGAAAAGCAATACCATATATCACAACTGACAAATATTCAGTTGGTTGCAGTTGAGCTTCTCAGAAGGCCGTGAACCCACAAGGAAGAATTCTACATTTGGCTCTAAAAGCAGAATTGGTCTAGAATCCCATTGATTGCTTTTACTGGTGTAACTCCTTGTTATTCCGGACTGAAGACTTTTTCAGGCACTGCCCCTGGAGTTCTGTAGTATCTCCTTTTATAATGCTTTTGCCTGGTTTTTCCTCAGTGTCATCATCATCATCATCATCATCATCATCATCATCATCATCATCATCATCATTATTATTATTTGTTAAAATACAGCATTTTAAATAATTTCCAAAGCTTCCATCTTCTCTTTCTTGTCATTGAATACTCAAATTTCATTCAATGTTTTTGGCAAGGAAGACTTTTACCGTTTCTTCATTTCACTCAATGTCTAATAGGATTTTGTAAATTCTTGAAACCATATGCTTTTCACCCCTAGACAGAGTCTTATCCATATCCTTCAATTCAATTTCAATTCCTGTCTGTTTAATATCTTTTTAAAATCTCTCTCTGAATTGGAAGAACGTTAACCATTGTATCTCTAAATCTTCCTTCTGAACCGTTTCCAGAGTTTGAAATTCAATTCTTTCTTTCGTTTTAGACAACAGATCATTATATCAGGTTTCCTGAGGGGAGGTCCAGCTTGAGATTTTCAAATGAAATGAATTCTTATATTTATGCCATATCTTTAATAAGGATTTCCTATTCAGATGTTTGTTAAAATCTTTCAAGTTCACCTTTTCTTTATAATGGTTTTTCCTCAGTGTCCAGGAGGTAAAAACGGCTTTTTCTTCCCTGGCTTCTCAACAGAAGAATGTACCATAGGGTTTTCTTGGCAAGATTTATTAGAGGGGATTTTGCCTTTGCTTTCCTCTAAAACTAAGAGAGTTTGACTTGCCGGTGTGTTTCCATAGCCAAACAGGGTCCAACACTGAAAGCACTATGCCACACTGGCAGTATTTCCCTTTAAAAACAAGGCATATGAAGGGAATTGAGAACCAAAAGAACTATGGACAGAAGCCAAGGACATAATCAAGAAAGAATACAGGAAGACACTCAGTGGCCAAAAAGAATGAGAAGAACATTGGATAGCAGAGGAAACACTTCAAGCAGTAAAGGAAAGAAGAGAAGCAAAAGAAAAGGCGATAGGAACAAATCCAGAACCATGAATGCAACTGTCCAATGACTAGTGCACAAGAGTCCAAAAGACACTGTAGAAATAATCCAGTTTGAAATCACTTTAACTGCCCTGGCTCAATGATAGGGAATTCTGGGAACTGTAGTTTTGTGAGACATTTAGCCTTCTCTGTCAGAGAGCGCTGCTGCCAAAATAAACTATAGTTCCCAGGATTCCCTAGCACTGAACCTGGGCAGTTAAAGCGGTCTCAAACTGAAATATTTGTGCAGTGTGTTTTGGACCAAGGATAAAGAGAACTACTATAATTACCAAAGCAGAGGAATAGAAAACAACAACAAAGGAAGAATAATAGACCTCTTCCTCAAGATCCAGGAATTCAAAGGAAAGTTCAAACCAAAGGTGGGGATGTTTTCTGATCAGAAAAGGCAGATACAGCTGGCCCTTCTTATACATGGATTTTTTTTATACATGGATTCAAGCATCCACTGTTTGAAAATATCAAAAAAAATATAAATTTCAAATATCAAAGCTTGATTTTGCATTTTTTAAGGGACACCATTTTGCTATGTCATTATATTTAATGGGACTTGAGCATACAAAGATTTTGTTACACATGGGGGATCCTGGAACCAAATCCCAGCATATAACAAGGATCCACTGTATTACAAGTTCAAGAAGAAATAAAAAGAAGATTGAAGCAATACATAAAAGAGCTATATAAAAGCAAACGATAAATGAACAACACATGGAATGAAGAACCATATGAAAATGAACCCCAAATCCTGGTGAGTGAGATGGAAGCTGCAATAAGAGAGACTGGGAAGAATAAATCACCAGGAACAGATGATATTTGTATTGAATTGCTTCAGTCCACACTGACAGAATCAACTCTAATGTTAACTAAAACATGTCAACAAATATGGCCAACAGACTAGCAATGATTAATATACATACCAATTCACAAAAAGGAGACACAAAAGCCTGCAGCAAATACAGATCTATATCAATAATCTCCCATGCAAGCAAAATTATGCTCAAAATTTGCAGCATAGATTCCAGTCATATAAAGAGAGAGAAGTCCCAGAGATGTAAGTGGGATTCAGAAAAGGATGAGGCACTAGGGACCACATTGCAAACATATGATGGTTAATGGAAAGCACCAAAGAATTACAGAAGAAAATCAGCATGTGCTTTATAAACTATAGCAAGGCCTTTGACTGCATAGATAGTGAAAAGTTGTGGATCAAATATTGATCATAATGGAGACTGCAGCCAAGAAATGAGAAGAAGACTAGGAATGGGGAGAGCAGTTATAAAAGAACCACACAACTTCCTAAAGTGTATAGATATAGCACTAAAGTTAGAATCATCCAAACCACTTTATTCCCCTCACCATATACAGATGTGACAGCTGGACAGTGAAGATAGAAATCTGGAGAATAGTATACCGTAGATGGCCAAAAGACAAATAAATGGGTCCTAGAACATGTCTGGCCAACCTTCCAACATAAAACTCCATGTGTCCCTGCCCCCAGCATTGTAACACAACCCTGTTAAGTAGGTTACACTGAAAGAATGTGAGTGGCCCAAGGTCACCCACTAAGCTCCATGACTGAATGGGGAAAATAACTCAAGTCTCTGTAGTCTACCAATTTAGAAATATAGGCAATGGTGTATTCTGAAGCATATGACTAAAACTGGGGGAGGGTGGGGAGAGAATATATACACATCTGGCTAGGGAATACTGGGAATTTTTCTAATCTGTCTTTGCCCCACCTCCTTCCCTTCACTGTCTCTTTCTCTCTACATATATATATCACTGAGCTTGCCCGCAGTTTGACATTCATGAATCTAAGGGAAAGTTCTACTTTGTTTAAAAAATGGTTTTGTCAGTGGTATTAACATAAACCTTTGGTTTTCATCTGTGGACAATAGACAACATCTGCAGGTTATGCACTGCATGTGACTTAGATTGAAAATGTGTAAGGGGACAGCAATGTTCACCTGACAAACCCATATGCCTCACATTTGTACAGGTAAAGAAATACTATCAATATGTCTTACAAATATATGATAGCAATGACATATCTAAAAACATTTTATGAGATCTACTTTTAATTCAAGCGAGAAAAGATTTTGTGTCTGCCTCCAGGAAGAGATTGTTATACAACAGAACCACTGTTGTTTAGTTTTTCCCAGCTGGTTTTGAAACTGCTGCTTCTGTTTGATATAGTTTCTTGAATTACATAAAGAAAAACAGACTGTCAGACAGGCAAAAATGTATGGAACTAAGAAAGCAGGGTGAAATCATTAACTAGATCAAATCCCTTTTTCTGTTTGGTTTTGTATCTATTTAATTAATTTAATGCGGTAGGAGGCTCTGGAGTCAGTGAGGCAGTGAATCCATTCTGGGTTTCAGCCCAAGTTTTAAAATGGCTATCAAAACACTCAGTCTTATTTGCAAAATAGATTCAACACCAGGTTTTCTTCAAAGGTGAAAGGCATCCTTAAGATAACACAGAAAACCATGAGAGGCACGCAGATTTATATTCCAAAAAGGGAATGGTTGTAGGGCTAAGTCATATTTCTGGGCTGTACCTCCCCAATCTGTCATCTGAGGTGGTTGTCTTAGGGTGTATCTGTACTACAGTGTATAGTAATTTATTTCCACTTTTGATTTCATAGGATTTGCTCTCCCCTTCAGGGATTTGAGGAGGCACCTAGAATTCTCTGCTAGATAACTGTAGTACTGTAGTTTAGAGGAGTGGATTAGACCTATCCAGGAGAGAATACCAAGTACCCCACATCAAGCTACAACCCCCATGATTCCATGAGATGGAACTATGATAATGAAAGGGGAATCAAACTCCTGCAATTGTGCAGTATGGATTCACCCCTATGGTGCCTAACAAAAGGGCTGCACCAGTATTACTTCTGATCTGTTTTTTGTCTTTTTTGTTATATTCAAAGAGACAGGAGTTAACTGATGCAGCACCACTGAAAGATGGAAGTAATGAGCAGCTATTCTCTGCCTGCACAAATAGATAGTCAAGGAACATTATTCTCCACCCCAGGACCTCGTATTGTCTGAAGTACATAGATACCTGTACTGCAGCCACTGCTTGTTATTTGTCCTTAATCTCCAGCTTCAATTGGTAAAACCTCTTGGGTGACAGATTAATAATATTCCACAAATCACCAAGTAAACAACATAGAAGAGAAGCAGCAAAGTTATAAAATGTTTCCCAGCTGGCAGAGATCTGCAGAGTATAACAGGCTCCCTCACTTGAAATGGAAAGGGAAATTATTTGCAAGATTCTTGTAACATTGCATTAGGCAGTAGGAAATGTTTATTATGGTACAATCATAAATGCTAGAAGGAAACAGGAGCTACCAGGAACTGCTGCCTTTAAAGATTCAATGCAGTGTTGTCAATGCTTCAAAATACTTATGTTTCTTCTCCACCTCCTTGATTCAGGCCAATGGAGGGTGGGAAAGCTGGTACAAATTGCTGATGCTTGTCAGTCCAGAGGAAAGCCCAAGGCCCTACTAGTTTGTATATGTTTTTGTCTTCCTTAGTAGTATCCTTATTTGTTAGTTTTTTACGTTCTTTATGAAATTAGTCAATTTCAAAGAAAATAACATTATACAAAATTTGAAATTTCTTATAAAGATTTTTAGCCAATTCACCAGAGGCTCAAAACTCTTACCAAGTGTGGGAAACTATTATTTCACATGATACTAGCAGCCAGACCAATATATGCATTGTTGTGAAAGAGCAAAGAACAACCAAGGTTAGAAAGCTGGTATATAAAACTATATGAATATATAGAGATAACCAAATTGACATGTATGGTTAAAAAAGAAAACCAATGGAAAAATTCCAAAAGGACTGAGAACCATTAATCACTTTTCTAAAAAAAGGAAAAAGGAGATTTTATGAGCATTGCTTTAGAAGATTAAAAATAGAGTAAAATAGAAGAATTGTAGATTTGTGTAACAACTTTTAGAATACAAAAGGTATTAAAAGAAATTTTAAAGAAAAATGAGAGAATGTGAAGTAAATATGGTAAGAAAGTAATTGAGAGTATAAAAAAGCAATTATTTAGAGGACTAGAAGAAATAAGGAAGCGATTGTTTTTCTAATTTACGTCACACTTATGCTGTATTGTTTGTTTGTTTTTAATTATTTTGGACATTAACTGCCACATAGTTATTTCCCCATACCCATCCACCTGTCTCCCCACATTTTTTGCCACTTGTAGACTTGAGTCAATTGACTCAGTTGCTTCAATGACTGGACTTGGGCTCAATTCGGCAATAAACGTTGCACTGATTTGACTTGACTCGAGACTTGTATATTTTTAGCAACTGGTTTGATGACCTAACTTCATCCAGAAACAGCAAATGCATTAGGCAATGGGGGTGAGGCAGGAATCAGCAACCTATCCCCCACGGCACATTGGAGGAACCTTCTAAAGTTTTTGAAAAGCTTTAGAAAGATCTGTCCTCTTCAAGTCCATTGACTAACATGTTTGCTGTTCCCTTCCAAGATTTTTTTAACCTAACTTTGTGCATGTTTTCTTGATTTTCTGATTATTAACCCCCCCTCCCCTACACACACATCACACCACCATCTCCTTTATTTCTGTTAAAGTTAGCTTCCAGAGTTGAAAGTTGACTTGGGACTTGACTTGAAAGTATCCTACAAGGAGTCGAGACTTGACAGTAGACACTGAAAACTTGACCAGGCTTTGACTAAAGGACTTGAATACATTACTGCCACTTGAACTGCTATAGGTGTGCTCAGAAGGAGATGCCACCACAGCAGGTACACAGAAAGTTAAGGTGGAAAGAATGATGTAGGAGAGGAAGAAGAGATACTCCATTTGATCTCTCTTCTTCATGCACAACTGGAAGCCCCTGTCCTATTTGACCCAGCGCTGCCACCTTGGCCCACCTATTGTTCAGATATGTTGCTAGTGAACAGGTAAGGGGCTTGCTCACTGACAAACCTGCTCTTATTGACAGCCCTGGATTCCACAGCTTCTAGAGTCCTCCAAATAACATGACCAATAGGGATTTTGGAATCAGTCATTAGTGGCTGGAATGCTATTGCTACCAGCTTAATTACAATGATATTAATTATGCACTAGGAAGAAAAAGGTCCTGCGTGTCACAGCCATGAAAGAAAGGAGGCACTAGAGGAATAGGCTGCTTAAAGGTCAGCAAAATTTGCCTGCCTTCCCTGCCCTCTGCTTCACAGCCCTGTGGGAAAAAATGCAGCCATTAGCATATTGCATCAACAGGTTCCTAGTCCTGTAAGACATTTTTCAAAGCTTAAAGCACTATGAAGACAGATTTGCCTGCCACTTTCACCAGATGTTTGTTATGGAAGTCATTGCTTGCTACATAGACTGTGGTGGTGGCAAACACTATGTCAGCAGTCTACTGATGATAGGGGCAACAGGAGTGGCTTCCATCCTTCCATCCAGATGAAAGTGCTGTGCAAACCCTTCCTTGGTGTGATTGCTTTAAGCTTCCCCTTCTCGTAAAGTCAGAACCTTTAAAGATTAATTCTGAATATCGTATTATGAATCACACATTAATAACTGGAAGAATGGGGTTGAGGCAGGCAGAGGAGAAGAACATTTCCACTTTATTGTTCTAAACAACCTCTTAGGTTATTTTAGCAAGCTGTTTTTCTTAATGTGCATATTTTCACATTTTTAAGACTTCAGCATTATCTTCATAAAGGTTCATTTTTGTCTTCAAAGGCTGTTATTCCAATCGAAGATGGGAAGCATTGCCATGGAAATAAAGATCTTGGAGTATCCTGAAGGATAATCTTGAATCCCACCATAAGGCTGTTATCTTTCATGTTCAGCATTCAAAAGGGCACTCTGCTTTTCAAAGCTTTTAAGTGGTTCCTGTTAAAATCCCTTATTAGAAATGCAAGACTATTTTAGAGATATTTGAAGAGAAGAAATACCTCTGTATTATGTCATCTAAATTATCTATGCAAGCATGCAGCTGGAATTTTGGAGGGAGAACAGAAAGTGATGGGAAATTAAAGAAAAATAGCAAATAAGAAAGGGTCAAGCTTCTCCCCCTTTCTGACTGATCAGTTTTGAATACCTGTCTCCTGATTTTTTAAAATGCTCTTTGCCTATAACCTGTACTTGCCTACAGCTTTTAGTAAGCCACTAATTGGTTAGTCCAGCATGTCTCATCAACACTGTATTTCTATATTTATTTGATTTCTGTTCCTCTTTTCTCCCAATATAGATCCCAAAGTTTTTCAGACTACTCTCCAATACCTTTTCTCTGAGGTAGCTTACCAACTGGAGAATGCTCCCCAAACCTCTGAAGATGCTGAAGTAACAACCTCTGAAGTCTGCTCCAGCCTGAATTCTGATCCCAACCAAAGAAGACAAATGTGAGAGGCTTTAAAATCTTACCTCTGAAATTTGCTCTGGACATTGTTGCAATCTATATTTGCTTTATTCCTGCTTTTTAGAAGTCTCACCCAACCCTGTATTGCTTTCTTTGCTGATGTCAACCTGCCAGATTGCCCTTGGTGGGTGTGAATGCATGGGCAGATTTTGCCATGGTTCAGTACTCTGTCTCCTCTATTCATTCTTTGGACACCTGCTTCTTTCTGTAGGCTGGTTTCATCTCTCTTCCCTTCCCAGGCTTTATTCTACCCACCTTTCATTTCCTTGTTTCTTTCCTAAAGCACCATTCTCAGTATTTCCACAACCATCAGCTTGCAGTCTTTCTAGTTCCTTTTCTAGTAGGTTTTGAGGCCCAACAGTAGATCAGACCATGGTCAGGGAGACCCCATGCACTAAAAATTGTGTTTATCTCCAGCTTTATCTGCTGTTGCTAATTGGTTTGTGCATATTCTGTCCTCCGTCCTCCTTCTCTGGAAACTGAAAAATAAACTTAATCTGAGACAAATCTGCATGTCCTGGAATTTCACATCTGTTTCACATCTTTGAGACCACAGCAAAAGTCCTAAAATGGCATCTGAACATAACCCTTGGCTTTGTATTATGACACAGATTATGTTTATGAAGACAGAAGTTCTCACTGTAATTTTTTTTATCCATATAAGTAATGCTGTTTTCTCTCTCAGAAAAAAAGGAACTAGAAGAGGAAATAAAAAAGTGTAACTAATTACTAGCAGTAAAATTCTTCAACTCAACCGATACAGTAAGCTTATTCATTTATGTTCCCTAATTCATCCTTTAAATTGAATTTTAAAAGATATACTTAATATCAATATGGTCTTAACCTGCACTATATGTATTTAGCTTGAAATACAAAGATGTTTGAAAAGTGGAAGAAAGGATACAGATATCTATTTATTGTACAAAGGTGTGCTTTGCATCTCTTCTCTCTCTCACACACAAAATTTGTCTGTGTCTGTGTTTCTTGGCTTCTTTTGTGGTCCTCTCCAAATTAGTGTGTCTAAACAAATTATCTTCAGTGAGGATCCAGCTGAAGGAATCAGTTTTTGTTCCACAAATGAAGGGAAGCGCATTGATTTTCTATGGGGCATCACCCACTGTTCTTTTTTAAATTCATTGCTCTCACTAGTTCTTCAGTGTTTTATATGCTTCCAAATGGACTAATTTATCACTTTCATCTTCTCTCAATTTTGCAACCCTTTCTTCCAGTCCAGTTTCTCCAAATGTTGGGATTTTTTAAAAAGAAAGAAAGAAAGTCTTCATTTCCATGCAAATTCTTTACTTTAGTACATTCTGCTGTGCAATTTTGCCAAACATATATTCTTCAAGCAGTTTTTCTATATGTGTTGATTATTGTGTGCCAATTAACAAATATATATTTTGTGTGCATTATCCCTTAACTTATATATTTTTTAAAAAAATAGAAAACTTATTTGCAAAATTCAGAGAAATGTACTACCAAAGGCTATTTTGTTTATTTGTTTGTGTAATAATTCAGGAAATGTGCATTAGATCAGTTTACTCTTGTCATATCACTCAATTTCTCCCCAATCCATAGCTGTACTGAAATATCTGCTTTGATTGTCTGTGCATTTACTACCCTATACTACTGTTTCAGATCCAGTATGGTGCATAGTGGTTTACGTATTGGACTCAGTTCTGGAGATCAGGGTTTGAATCCTTGCTCAGCATGGAAACCTGTTGGGTGGCCTCAGGCAAGTTACATTCTCTCAACCTTGCAAACAAGCTTGTAAAATGTGGGCTAGACAAGGTAACTGTTACATGGATTTGTAATTAGTTGACTGGCCAAACCCAAAGGGTGCTCAACAATGGCTCCTTTTCTGGAGAGAAGTGACCAGTGGGGTCCCACAGGGCTCTGTCTTAGGTCCAGTGCTATACGACATCTTTATCAATGACTTGGATGACAGAATTGGGGGCATCAAATTTGCAGATGACACCAAATTAGGAGGAGTAGATAATAACCCCAGAGGACAGGATCAAAATTCAAAATGACCTGAATAGACTAGAAAGCTGGGACAAAGCTAACAAAATGAAATTCAACAGGAAGAAATGTAAGGTACTGCACTTAGGGCAGAAAAATGAAATGCACAGATATAAGATGGGCGACACCTGGCTGAATGAGGTGAAAGGGATCTAGGAGTCCAAGTAGACCACAAGTTAAACATGAGTCAACAGTGCGATGCAGCAGCTAAAAAGGCCAATGCAATTTTAAGCTGCATCAATAAAAGTATAGTGTCTAGATTAAGGGAAATAATAGTGCCACTGTATTTTGCTTTGGTCAGGCCCCACCTAGAATACCGTGTCCAGTTCTGGGCACCACAATTAAAAAAGGATGTAGAGAAATTGGAGCGTGTCCAAAGAAGGGCGACTTAAATGGTGAAAGGTCTGGAAACCATGCCCCATGAAGAACGATTTAGGGAGCTGGGGATGTTTAGCCTGGAGAAGAGAAGGTTAAGAAGTGATATGATAGCCCTGTTTAAATATTTGAAGGGATGTCATATTGAGGAGGGAACAAGCTTGTTTTTTGCTGCTCCAGAGAACAAGACCGGGAACAATGGATGCAAGCTACAGGAAAAGAGATTCCATCTCAACTTTAGGAGGAACTTCCTGACAGTAAGGGCTGTTCGACAATGGAACACACTCCCTCGAAGTGTAGTGGAGTCTCCTTCATTGGAGGTCTTTAAGCAGAGGCTGGATGGCTGTTTGTCGGGTATGCTTTGATTAAGTTTCTGCATGGCAGGGTTTTTTTTGGACTGGATGGCCCTTGCAGTCTCTTCCAACTCTATGAGTCTATGAACCACAGAGAAAAGCAAAAGCAAACTCCCTCTGAACAGATCTTGTCAAGAAAACCCCATGACAGGTTCACCTTAGGGTTATCATAAGTCAGAAATGGCTTGAAGGCATACAACAACAACAACAGGGTGAACAGATGGTACCAAAAGATGTGAGGATCTAATATGTCCCACAAGATTACATGCTCCCCAATCTTTGTGTATATGGTCTTCCAAAAGTAGTCTCACGCCCAAGACAGAGTATCTCCTAAACCTAAAGGTGATGATGATGACCTGTCATTTAGAATGGGGTGGGCAGGTGAAGTCTTCTCTATCTCCCCCCCCCACAAACAGTGGGCAGATGTTATTTTGGGGCTGCTCCACTTCTAGCCACAGAATTGCCTGCAGGAACCATCCAGATTCTGTTGCGCAGACCGCATGATGGATTTGCCTTCGGGTCATAATAAGTTGAAAATTATTTGAAGTCACACAACGACTTGGTTTGATGATTAGTAAAAGTATATTACAGTTGTAAATTTAAATTTCTGGTCTTTAACAAGACAAAGCTAATTTTTCAAAGAAAAATCAAACTTTGGCATGTTTGAGTTGATGTCCATATTGCCTGTTTGTCCCAGCGATTAGCATTAAATATGGAAGAGCTTGCAAATCCTTTTGAACAGGTTTTATTTATTTATTTAACATTTGTGTGGAAGCCTGAAAAAATTCAACTACTTTTCTGCCCTGAGCCTGCCAGGCATTTATTTGGGAGCATGGTAGAGGGAAAACATGTTTACAATATGGGAAATTTTACCACTATTTTCTTTATACTCTTCACAGTAGAGATGTAAAGAATATTTGCAAATCTTTTTAGGCTTCAGAGGGACAATATGTCTCAGCAAAGTCTTGACATGTTTCAAGGTATGTGGAAGTGGGGCATTTGTCAATTATTTTTAATTTTGAGACTTATTTTGAAAATGAAATTTACACAAAATGTATTTGGCCTTAAATATTGTTTTCATTAAAAATATATTTGCAATGTTTTTTTGGGGGGGGGTTGTTGTTGTTGCTGTTGTTGTTGCACAAATCCTTTCTTTCACAAAATGCAATGTTTTGGGGTGGTTTTTTTTTTTTTGGCACAAATCTATGCAAAACAGTCCTGAAATGTGAAAACAATCATTCAAAAAATTCACCCAGCAGGGAGGAAAAAAATGAAATTATTTTAAGTGAAGATGTTGATTGCTATTGCATGGAGGTCATGTTGTCAGAGGTAACTGCAATGACAACTTGTACAACCTCCTTTCACACTTTAGTCTTCCCATTTCAATTCACCAATGACATTTTAGTAACAAGTGAAATTAAGAACTGTGTTTTAGATACACAGTCAGAAATGACTCTAATGCTGTCAGCAATAGAAGGGCTGCTAAGAAGCTAGATAGCTCATTTCTCTTTTGCTAAGAGGAAGTTAAAAGATACAGCTATTTTCTACTAATATAATTCCAATAATACATGAAATGCACTGCTTTAAAGGTATTTTTGTACTGATGAGGCAGTTACGATTACCTTGCACAAAATTCATTCTTCTAACTATGTCTGAGGGATTTGGAAAGTAGGTTAAATTTAGGTTGCTAGGAAACAGAATGGAATCCTAGCAACAGCTTCTAAAAATGAAGGTTATATTTGTATTATATAAGATCCAGGACAAAACATCGATTCATTGCTAATAGAGGGTTTAAAGCTGCAGTCCTGTACCCATATACCTTTTGAAATCAGTGATTCTTACTGCAGAGTAGAAATATAGAAGGTTGCTCTGCAAAAGAATTTGAACTACTACACATGTTAATATCTTTGCCATTGTCAGGGCTGAATTACCTAGCTTAGGTTTTTTCCCCCCTCTATGGTATTATGCATGTATTAGTGTGTAATAATTACAATTAGTTTAATAATTTGTTTATGATATGGAAATGATGGGGTGGTGTTCATTTCTCCTTGCAAATTACAAAGCATCCCAGTTAGGGTTATTCTTAAGCAAGTATAAATGACTAATTGACAGTGAGGTCTTATATTTATCTTGAGCTTGTCTGAAGGTCAATATTTTAACTGTTGGAGTAATACATTGGGAGGGTTCAAATCTCTGCTTGGCCATGAAAACCTGTGATAGGTTCTCCTTAAGGTCACCAATAACAGCAACAACTTTTACATACCTACTCAAATGTTTGTCTGGCATATGATATACGATTGCAATCTTAATTCTTTAGACACAGTTATGCTTCTTATGATTCTCTTGAATGTTGAAGAATGTTTTCCCCTCAAACCTATCCTCTTAACATTTCACAGATGAAAAAGGAAAGACAAGTAGTCAAGGAACATCAGAATATGGTCAAGGTGGCAAAAGTTATTAATAAAGAGCAAACAAGCTATAAGAGGCTGCAATAATTTGCCAGAGCCTAATTCTCCTTACTTCTACCTCCTCCCCAGCTGAATTAATTGAGTACAAACTACTTTTGCATTTCTGTTTGTAGCAACTGACATGAGCCAGAACGAAGGGGGAAAGTGGGAAGCGGAGAGAGAAACTGGGATGTTTCAAAAATAACTAAAAAAGAGGGATATCTGAGAATTAAATGGGATGGTCCCAACTGTTAACTAAGGACAGTGGGAGAATATACTCAAAAGGATTTGTAATTATGAAAATGTCCTAAATTTAGAATGCACTAGGTAGGTTTTGTATTTGGTAGATCTGTAGTCAGTGGAATTGCAGGCCAGAAAAAATTAGCAATTTCCAGAAATTAGGTGCTGAATTTAGAAATTGAAGAATTACAGTGGGCCCTTGGCTTATGTGGGGAATCTGTTTCGGACCCCCCCCTCCGCCTTAGCCAAATCCTGCAAATCACTTGAATGGGGCTTGTGTACACGGCGGCACGGAGGCGTGTGCACACCATGGACGCATGCCTCATTCATTTTAATGGGACACGCTGCCCCTTGTGCCCTGCATGCTTCCGCATGGCTCTACACAGATTTGCGTGTAAGCTCAAAGCTGCATATAGCGCGCCTGTGTATAGCGCGGGCGCACTACTTTTTAAAAGCATCACTAATAGGAACTATCTTGGGCTGTCAAAATTATAATGGTAACTATGGGCCTGAAAAGACAGGCCAAAAAAAGCAGCTTTGGATCACTTTGTAGCTATGCTATTTAAATGATGCATGCGTCCTAAGAGGCCGGAAACTGAACTAAAGCCATGCTGCAGTCCTAAGGAATGAAGCGCAGCTTTGGCACAGCTTCTGGCCACTTAAATAGCATACCTCCAAAGTGACCCGAAGCAGCTTTATTTTGGCCTGTCTGTTCGGCCCCTATGTTTTAAAAGTAACTTTTAAAAGGAACCCTGGTGGCAGAGTGGTTCAATGCCTGTACTGCAGTCACTCCACAAATCACAAGGTTTGGGAGTGAGTTCAATACCAGCCAGGGGCTCTGGGTTGACTCAGCCTGGCATCCTTCCGTATGTTGCTAAAATAAGTACCCAGCTTGTTGGGGACAATTAGCTTACACTTTATAAACTGCTTAGTACATCAGTAAGTGGTAGAGAAATGTATGTGCTATTGCTTTTACTATTACTAAGTAACTTGCTACACTCTTTGGAACGTTATATTTCACGGTTGTGGATATGTGTCTAATTTTCCAAAATGTTATCTTTGAAATTAAGAAGTGCTTTCACATCCTTGAACTCAAAATCCATTGAGAAGAGGCTTTGACAGTAGTGCAGGAGGTAAAGAAATAAGCAAAGGGGCTGACAGTCATCAGTGATCAAACCCTCAAGATCTAGCTAGGTTTTTCTTTTTCATTTTTGAAAGCCTTAATGCATCAGAGTCAGGTTTCATCATTATAATCCTCAAGGAATAAAATATAAATTGAACTTCCATGTTAATGCAAACTGGCTTTGAAATCAGGAGACCTTGGCTCCAAAATATGAGAAGTTGGCATGCCCAGTGGAAACGTTGTTCAAAGCAGTTCAAAGCAGGAATGGGAAAAGCAGGTTTTGGTGTTCTGGAAGAATAAACAATCCCTCTCTTTTCACAGCACGTACATTCCACCTCTATGAATGAGTATTTAAAGAAGAATGAATGTTAAAAGCAGCTCAGAGCCCTTTTGAATTTTTTTTAAAGTGTGTGTGAAAAATGTCTACATAGCAACTAATGTGTGAAATATCCCCCCCAACAGAATAATACGGAATTACAATTATCTTTTTATTTTTTTCATTTTACAGGCTTGATAGAAGTCATCTGTCAAGCTGGTTGGCAAAATGCATTTTTCAAAATGATGTATTATTTAATTTCAGCTGGTTTGTCAAACTGAATGTCTGAGGAAAAGCCGGCAAAGCAAAATATCTTGTTTTGAGTGTAAACGATACTGAAGCAGGACCAGCCCAAGACGTTTTCCTGTATGGGGAAAAGAGGATTTGGTGTTGCCTGCCTCCTTCAAGGGCCATAACCATTAAAGCCAGCCATGTTATTTGGGCACATGAGGAAGACAAGCCCACCAACACCTCTCCCCCATTATTTACAAACAAAATACAGTTGGCCCTCCATATCCATGAATTCTTTATCCATGGATCCAACCATCCATGGCTTGAAAATATTTTTAAAAATATATAAATTCCTAAAAGTATAATTATGAGAATTTAAAACAATTAAGCAATTTATGAAGTTAAAACAGCAAACATAAAAATATTAAAATGTATTAAAAGACTATATATAAACCTTAATAAAAGTACTGTACAGCATTAGAAACCCAGCCCTAGTCAAGCACCTTAATGATCAACCTCAATAACTGAAGTGGTAGAAAGTGATTGAAGTTGTAGAAATGTAGGAACTGAAGAAAATTTCCCTTGGGCTAGCAGAATTGGGGGGGGGGCAATGCCCTTATTATGCCCACTGTGTAGGTACATACTTGGTTGAAATTCTAGTTTCACTTAGGATTTGTTTAATGTTTCTGATGAGATGACACAGAAAGCAATGGTGGCATCAGTTACAAATACCCAAAAAATCAAAACGTCTTCTAAAAACTTGTCCCACAAGAAGTATTACAGGAGAAAATATTAGTCAAAAATCTTCCACAATAGGAATAATTTTGATATATTTTGTCACCTGAAACAAAGCTCAAGATGGCCTGACCCACAGCTCCATTCTGACTGAAATGGCAATTGAATTTACTTCAGTGGAGTCTATGAAAGAACACCTTCATCTGTCAAGGAGTTCCATCTGCCACTCTCTGCTGTTTGATGTGTCCTCTGACCCATGGTAAACCCAGCCCTGAGAATTGCATAAGGGAGCCTTTATTAAACTGATGTCCTTTAGATATTTTGGCCTTCAAGTTCAGTCAGCAAAGCCAATGGTTAGGAATCTAGTATTCTATAATATCTGGAGGTCATCAGATAATAACAGAATAAGTACAGAGGTAGTACAGGAATACCTGGTTAATCTAATTGAATTCAAATCTCCAGGACTAGATGAACTACATCCAAGGGTATTAAAAGAATTGGCAGAAGTAATCTCAGAACCATTGTCAATAATCTTTCAGAATTCCTGGAGAACAGGAGAAGTCCCAGAAGACTGGAGGGCAGAAAATGTTATTCCCATCTTCAAAAAGGGAAAAAAAGATGACTAGCCTGACATCAGTACCAGGAAAGATCATTAAATAGAGCATCTGTAAGCATTTAGAAAGGAATGCCATAATTACAAAAAGTCAACATGGATTTCTTTCATTCCAGACTAATCTTATTTCCTTTTTTGGTAAAATTACCAGTTTGGTAGATAAAGGGAATGCTGTGGATGTAGCATATCTTGATTACAGTAAGGTTTTCAACAAAGTCTCTCATGATATTCTGGCAAGACAAGCTAGTAACATGTGGGCTAAACATTGCGGTTATTAGGTGGATTTGTAATTGGTTGACCGGCCAAACCCAAAGGGTGCTCAGCAATGGGTGCTGGGAAGAGAAGAGTGGGGTGCCACAGGGTTCTGTCCAGGGCCAATTGCAATTTATCATTTTTATGAATGACTTGGATGAAGGAATAGATGGCATGCTTATCAAATTTGCAGATGACTCCAAATTAGGAGGAGTAACTAATACCCCAAAGGACAGGATCAAAAGTCAAAATGACCTTAATAGATTAGAAAGCTGGGCCAAAACTAACAAAATGAATTTCAACAGGGAGAAATGTAAAGTACTACGTGTACAGCAAAATAAATAAATAAATAAATAAATAAAAATAGGATGGGGGGGGGAACACCTGGCTTGAAAACAGTACAATGAAAGGACTCGAGGAGTCCTAGTAGACCACAAGTTGAACATGATTCAACAATGTGACATGGCAGCTAAAAAATCAATGCAATTCTAGACTGCATCGATAGAAATCTATTGTATAGGTGGAGGGAAGTAATAGTACCACTATTTGGTCAGGCCTCACCTGGATTACTGTGTCCAGTTCTGGACATCACAATTGAAAAAGGATGTTGACAAGCTAGAGTGTGTCCAGAGGGGGGCAACCAAAATAGTGAAGGGTCTGGAAACCATGTTCTTTGAGGAGAGACTTAGGCGGGTTACAGACCGCCATTAGGGATGTCCTGAGGATGTCCCAGTTTGAAAAAGGGGTGTTTCTTCCAGACGCCCCTAACCCTATCACGGACAGAGTACGTGACAAATGGCGGCGGCTGTTCCACACGGCCGCTGCCATATTGACGTAGCGGATGCTGTGTGTCCGCACGTTGCACCCCGGAAGTGACGCCGCGAGTGCGCAACTAGCGCCTCGCGGTGTCTCGTCCGGGACCCAGGAAGGAGCGCGATTTCCACGCTCCTTCCTGGGAGCATCCGGGAACCGCGCGGTTTGGCCGCTGTGGCTCCCGGACGCTGAAAGATAGATAATGAGAAAATTGAAATAGTCAATGAGTTCCCATACCTTGAATCAAACATTGATCAGAATGGAGACTGCATCAAGAAATTAGAAGACTAGGACAAGCTATGAAAAAATAGAAAGAGCCTAAAAAGTAAAAATATAACCCTGAACGATAAAGTGAGGATCATCCAAGCCATTATATTCCCCATCATCATGTCAGGATGCGAGAGCTGGACTCAGTGAAAAAAACCAACATAAAGAAAATCAACTCATATTAAATGTGGTACTGGAGAAGAGTGCGGAAGGTACCATGGACAGCCAAGAAGACAACTAATCTGTTATAGAACAGATCAAGCCTGAACTCTCCCTGCAAACCAGAATGACTAAACTGTCATACTTTGGCCACATCATGAGAAGGCATGATTCATTAGAAAAGACAAGAGTGCTAGGAAAGGTAGAGGACAGTAGAAGGAGAGAGAGAGTATGCCAATGGTTGGACTCAATTATAGAGGCCATGGACAGATTTGTTGCCTGCAGGACCTGACTAGAGTAGTGAAGGACAGGGGTCTTGGAGATGTCTCATTGAGTTGAGTTCACAGCAACAATGTTTCATCACTGGGTAGAATGTCCCCCCCCCCATAAGAGATAATCAAAGTATAAGAGCCTCAATAGACCAGCCATATAGACCGGCATCATGACGGAGTGGGAGAGTGGCATTCGCACAACGCATGCCCCAACCCCACCCCATGTCAGCATGATGCTGTGTGCCCCATCACATGGTGGATGATGTCACACTGCTCCTTGGGCGCTGTGTCCAGATGCTACAGTGCCAAAGGAGTGCCCAAAAGCTGTGACATCAGTGGCTATGGCACCCTTTCCGCGGTGCGGAAGTATAATAAAATTGTGTACAGGAAAATCAATGAATAGGCAAAGTCAGGTCCACATCATATTCTTGTTGTTTCTAACATTTGATGCTATTTGTTTTACTATTTCATTTCATTTTAATATTCTTTTCCATTTCTTTCTTATACCAGTTCTGTGTCTCACCTAAACTAGTTTCTCAAAACAGCACTCCTAGACTTTCTATTAAATGTAAATTGTGACAGAAAACAAATCAGCAGCCAGTAACCTTGTAATAAGCATACAGGTCAGAATGAACTTACACTTCCAGAAAAAAAAATGCATAAACACCAAACCAAAGAAGGATTTCATGGCCATCAAAAATATGTATGAGTTGCTTTCCAGTAGAGAATTCTTTTTAATGAAAGTGTTGTGAGGAAAGTATTTTGTGGATACACACATACATCTTTTTGTGTGTGTATGCACTCTGTGTAGCATCCTTTTTGGTGTGTATGTACTCTGTGTGATACATTTGTAAAGTTCTTGAGGCTGAGTTCTTGAATGCTATTCCCAGGGAAGTCAAAAGAGTTAGGTTGCAGCCCTATATCCACTTGAAAATCAAAGTCCAAGTGAATTGTGTTTGGCTTACTTCTGAGTAGACATGCATGGGCTTGTTCTTTTTAGTGTCATTCAAAGTTCATCAGCTTTATAAAAATGAAATAGGAAATCTGTGAACAGCAATGATTTTTGAAAGCCCTGAAGAAAATACTTGACTGGCAGAAAGCAATGATTCAGGGAAGATGTAGGAAACTAAAGGTTATTTTGACAATGCCAGTTGTACATAGATTTCCCCCCTTTAGTTTAGGGAGAAATATATCAATCAACTGTATGTAGACAATTGTGTCTGACAGTTTCACACTTATTTGTCTCACTTATAATGTTAGCCCTGTGAAAAAGCTATAATGTGATGAACAATCATTATTGGGGAGAGGGTAAATGCAAGACTCCAAATCTGGAAGTTCTCATGTATGCTGGATAAGTACATTTTAAATATGGAGTACCTGAATAACTCTCTTGAGATGCCTACATCCCCAGAATTACACTGTTACCCACTGGTAGTAGCAATACCTTTACTGAGACTGCAATGTATTTGGGAGTGTCTTGTACTTTACCAAATAAGTGTATGTTAGCAAGTTTTATTTCCCTTAAGAATTTAATGTGTAAGATAATACTTCTTTGTGGCATGCCACTACACTTGAGAGCTTTATTCCATGGCTTCATTGTTATGCTCATGTGGCTCAAACAGTTGTATATGCTTATATTGATTCTGCCAGCATCGTTGGCAAAAGCATTGCCTTCCAAATTGTTTTTGGGCTCAGTGACTGTAAATTTAAAAAACATAGCAAGCATGTGAGCCAGATGAAGACTAACCACAGTCAAATGAATAAACAACATTTTAGCTTATGTATCCCATGGGGAACAATCTTGAGGTGATTTTGCCATCAATAACTTGGAGGGAAACAATACAAATTTAGCCATGCATGGAACTGAAATAATAATTTCAAAAACAGCCTCAGCCATTTTCTTCCTCCTTGCAAACAACTGATCCTCTCAAAAGGATAGCATACAGTGGGAAACCTCTTGTAAAGAGTAAAATCACCCCAGATTGTACTGTCCCATCTTGCACTAATAGTATTTTAGACTGAATCACTCAGGAATTAAAATTTTAGGACCCGAACAGATAGGCGAAAATAAAGCTGCTTCAGGTCACATTGGAGGTATGCTTTTTAATTACACATCCATCTTAAGAGGCCAGAACTTGTGCCAAAGCTGCGCTTCAGGCCTTAGGACTAGAGCGAGGCTTTGGTGTAGCCTCTGGCCTTTTAGGACACATGCATCACTTAAACAGCACACTTCCAAAGTGGCCCAAAGCACCTTTATTTCCACCTGTCTGTTCAGGCCCTTAGTTAATTGGCACACAAAACAATAGTGTTTATTTTAAAACTAACAATTCTAGGCCAAAAATCTGTTGGTAGTTTGTATGTGTGTGTGTACATGCAAGCCTTTAAGTTGGCTGTCACCTTATGGAAACTCTATGCATTTCATAGGAATACTTGGAGGTGGCATTGCCATTGCCTTCCTCTTAAATGCACCCTACAACACTTGGTATTCCTTGATGGTCCCCGATACAAATACTGACTCTGCCTAGGCTCCAGATCAGATGGGATATGGTGCTTTCATGGTATTCAGGCCTCTGGGGTATGTAAATTCTCCTATGAAAGTAGTTGGACATTTTTATCCAAATCCAACATCCATCAACAGTTGAAGATTCCTGTGTTGGAATGGTACATTCATGGTGCCATTTGTGCATGTAGATGTGAATGTATCTTTTCATATGGAAGTCCATGTCCATTTGGTTGTCCATGTGCTTGCACGTTTGATTGTACATTCAGTTGTGTGATGCCATACAACTGTAAAACTGTGATTGTGTAGCACAATCAATGCATAACTCCACATGAGGAGATTTACACTACACAGTCTTGGCTCTAATCTGGGAAAGTTACAAAAAAGCTTTTTTAAACAAGAGAAACAATTTCAAAGCCACACTGAAACACTGTTCCTTATTAACAAAGGAGGAAATGAGAAGCAAAATGATAAGGTAATAGTGAGAGAGAAAATAACACTGTTTGGATTTACCAAAGATTGCACAGAACATTTTGTAAAACTTATTAAAATTTCCTATCTGAGTTTCAGTGCAAAATCATCTCCCTTTGTTGTTTAATTGCCATGGATATCAATAAAGAATTTTTCTGGATGTATCAAAAGCTGTGAGAATGAATGATGAGGTTGGAGTAGGTGCACTTTATCTTTCTGAATCTGATGTTCAAAGATTCCCTGTTTTAAAGCCTTCTGTCTGTCCTGGTTATTGTTGGATTTTAGTCATTCTTCCTTTATAAACTATTTCTGAATAGAGATCAGCTGGGTGCTCAAATGAAATGGAAATAATGGCAGTGTTATAGATTAAACAGAGCAGAGCACACACCGTATACAAGCAACAACACAATTGATTTGTGTTTGTTTGCTGGTTTTTGGTTTTGTTTATTTTTAGGGGGGACCTCTTTCCATTCTTCTGCTCCATCAAGAGGATATTTTGTCCTTTTCCTGAAAGGCTGTCCAATTCTTGTGGGATGATGATTCACACACTGCCAGGTTGGCAGCAGCTGCTGTCTGGCTTGTTACAACAAGTGAATCAATCTGACAAAGGCAAAGACGGTTCTTGTTTTGTACCTCCCTGAAATGACTTCATTGCCATGTAGCAAATTCTGATCTTCAAATCAAGGGACCCTCTAAATTAGCTGGGATAGTTAAATTGAACTTCCACAATTAAACTTTCTCAGGAATGTTACTTTTGGGATTACAAGTGGGCAAATCCGAGGATTTGAGGAACTGTGTTGCAGAAAGCAACTTTCCCAAGTTGTTTGCATTTGTCTGCATATTTGTTCTATTTGTTTTTATGCTTAAAGTTGATTTAAAAATAGGGGGAAAGGTACAAATTCAATATAGTAAATACTACAATAAGAACAACCTAATTAAACAAGATCTCCTGAAATAGGCAGCATACCTATGAATAGCAGATGTTCAGAATGGACAATGGAGGATGTGTGCTGCCTTAATGTCTTCCTTGTAAGTTTCTCATAATTTGAGTGGGGTCCACCATTTATCCATTTCCCTCAAGACTCTCTATAGTGTTTTTGGGTGGCAGGCTAGAGACCCTGTTATGGGGAAGAAACACCAACTTCTACTAACACAATGTCAAGTGCCTCCACCATAGTGTTCAAATATTTCACAAGATATGTTGTGTGTGCCAAGGATGGTCATTGACCAGAACATAATTTTGTCTGTGGCCAGAGGTTTGGAGAGTTACTTTTGGGGAGAACAACTTGCCTGATTCCCTCAGCCAGAATGCCCAGATATTTCTGGGAGATGTAATGTTAAAAATTGTAATTTTTCTTAGCTCTGACCCAAGATTTATCTGTTGGAACATTCTGTTTAGGAAATCTGCCTTCTGCATAAGAGGTGTTTTCCCATTTATGGATCTGTCAGTTGACGGTGGCAGACTTGGCATGATCCTTCACCCTAAGAATGGAAAGCGATCTGGAGTCACCTGTCCAGATAGCCAGCCCTCATCATACAACCTAGCAATCTTAGTTTTTCATTTTCAGTGGAACTACCACTGAAAAAGTTTAGAAGTCTGTCTCAAAGACTGTGTAGGTTCGTTAGACACCAACTGCCTCTGCATCTGCTAAAAAAAAACTTATCTTTCTGTGAAATGACTTTTATCTCAGGGTTTTAGAACTATTAACCATGACAGCATGCTGTACTGACCAGTGTGTGCTTGGCTTGGCCATGTGAATTCTGAATTCAAATTCTTATTTAGCTTGGGCAAAATACTTTATCTCAGCCTAATAGAATGTTGTCAGATTTAATTGCTGCTCTAAAATCTTTGGAGGGAGGGTGGAATACTAGCTTAGCAAATAAATCCTCTCTATTTTGCAGCTTCCAAGACTTAACTGCTGTGGAGTTGTTGAAGAGAGGTTGCCATTTAAGTCTGTTTAAGGGTTAAAATGTGGTGCAGAAATCAGCATTCCACCTTCTATATTAGTAGTCTTCTACCTATAAAATGCTGAATAATTTGGGACACAGATTTGGCAGAGAGAACACCTGTTCTTCAAGATCCACTAAGAGTAGACCGCCTTTCAGCTGTGAACAGTGAAAGGCATAGAATTTTACTTCTGTTCTTGTGCTTTGGCATTCTGTTCTTTGGAAGTCTGCCTAAACATCTTCTGGAAGATACATTAAGCCACACTCTTTTTAATTTGAGCAAGCATTTAATGGTTAGATGTGAGTGTACAGTTATTTTATTATTCCATGGTTTATTCTCTGCCAAGCAAATATTAGAGGGGAACACTTAGAGTCTCATCTGTACTATGTTTATTGGGAAGCAGGTCCAATTGATTTTAACAAGATTTACTGCCAAAGAAGCATGCCTTGGATTGCAACCAGTGGATAATAATATTGTGGCAGAACATGAACTGATCGACAAATGTTGTTTGTAATTTCAAAGCATTCAGAAGCACTCTTGGAGTCATAGTAACATTACATTTAGAATAATGAATTAAGAAAGCTGATGAATATCCAGTGTTTGGGGGGCAGCCCCCATTTTTTGATGGTCAGAAAAGAAACCAATAACTCAGGGAAGAAGGAATGATTACAGGGTGGCTTAAACTGTACAGCTGAGTAATGTCCTTTTTTGAGGCAGAGAGAAGAGATTTGTGCATTACAGCACTGTTGTGTTCCACAAGAAATGGCAATTCTTTTCCATTACTGAGGAAATAAGTGTTTGTTACCACAATCCTGCTGCTTCCATATTACCAGTGATACCACATTATGGTATTCATTAAAATTCCAGCTGCTTGTATATGTGGGTCCTTCTTCAGCCCTCTCTTAGAACAACCTATCGGAAGAGATCCAACAACTGAATTCACTCTCTGAATTTAAAACAGCATTGAAGACTAATTTCTTCCAGCAAGCCTATCCAGATGATTTTCAAAACTGTAAATTTTAAATGTAGATTGTTTTAATACACATGTGTCTTGTTTAGTCTTTCAAACTGATGTATGTTTTAACTGAAGTTGTGTTTTAAACTGATGTATATTTGTTGGCTTCTTCTTGTTCCCCACTTTGATCCATAGGGAGAGGCAGGTAAGAAATGATCATCATCATGATCATCATCATCATGATCATTGAGTTGGAAGAGATCTCAAGGACTATCAAGTCCAACTCCCTGCCATTCAGGAATACACAATCAAAGCACCCCTGATAGATGGCCACCCAGCCTCTGCTTTAAAAAGAAGGAGACTTCACCACACTTCAAAGGAGTGTATTCCACTGCTGAACAACTCTTACTGTCAGGAGGTTTCTCCTAATGTTGAGGTGGAATTTCCTTTCATGTAGTTTGCATCAATTGCCCTGTGTCCTAGTCTCTGGAGCACCAGATAACAAGCTTGCTCCCTCCTCAATATGACATCCCTTCAAATGTTTAAACAGGGCTATCATATCACTTCTTATCCTTCTCTTTTCCAGGCTAAACATACCTAGCTCCCTAGGGAGCGTTACAGACCGCCGGATTGCGGCGGTCTGGCTCTGCCTCCGCTTACATCTAGGATGAATTTTTGCAGATCTTCTGTGAACATTATTTTTTGTTTTCTTAATGTTCAGCATTAAGCCTACCTTGGCACTTTCCACATTGGCCATCTTCAGTAACTGCTCCAGGTCTTTCTTGGTTTTTGTTAGTAGCATTGTGTCATCTGCATATCTTAGGTTATTAATGTTACTTCCTCTGATCTTCATTCCTCCTCTGAATTTGAGCCTGCTTTATGTACAGCATTTTCTCTATACAGGTTGAATAAATAGGGTGATAGTGAGCCCTTTACTGATTGGGATAATTCTGTTTCTCAGTATTCATTTCTGACAGTAGCTTCTTGTACTGAATACAGGTTATGCATCAGGACAATCAAATGTAGTGGTACTCCCTTCTTTGAGAGAATTCCATAGTTTTTTGTGATCTGTGCAGTCAAAGGCTTTACTGTAGTTAGCTAAGCACAAGCTGATTTCCTTTTGGAATTCTCTGGTATGGTCCATTATCTATCATATGTATGCTCCATTATCTATCATATGTTTGCAATATAATTCCTAGTGCCTCTTCCTTTCCTGAATCCTGTTTACACTTCTGGGAATTTCTCACTCTGTATATAGTTGGAGTTTTGCTGAAAATTTGAGCATGACTTTGCTTGCATGGGAGACTAGTGCAATGGTCCTGTAGTCACTGCATTCTTTTGTGTCTCCTTTCTTGTGTATAGGAACATATAAAAATAATTTCCAACCTGTGGGCCACTGCTTTGTTTGGAGGGATTACTTACTGCATTAAGCGAATTCACCTACAGAATTTAAAGTTAGGGGGACGGAAAGCTGAAAAGGGATTTTGACTTTGTGAAGTTATCTGATATGCACCATACAGACTAATGTGTGCACAAGAACTCATCTACCCAACAGATTTTACAGTTTAACATTACCAAATGTCTTTATTTAAATATTAAATTTGTATCCTACCTATATTTAAACAGTAAAATTCAACAGGAAAAAAAAAGCAAGGCAGGTAAAATCAGTAAAACCAATACAATTCACAGCCAATTAAATTAAATTGCACAATTCTACACCTCAGTGGTCATAACCAGCAAGCTTATGGGGTCAAAGACCTGCTTCATTAAAAAAATGTCCTTATCAGTTAGTTGAAGCTAATCAGAAAAATAGTAGGTTGGACCTTGCTTGGTAAAGAATACCAAATACCTGTTTAATTACTGTTATGTCATTTTCCAGCTTGCTTTAGCTGGCCAGTCATGCAAATTATTTTTCAGAGATGACAGTGATTCAGTCTATGAGAACAACAGTGGTTTTCTTTACAAATCAGTGTTTTCACAATACCTCATATTCTTTACTTTCTGTATCAGGGCAGGGAATCTAGTAGCATTATAGATATTTTGAACTGCAGCTCGAAGTTTTCTTCGCCATTAGCTATGTTGGCTAAGTCTGCTGGGAACTGCAGTCTAACTGGAGGGCAGCCTGTTTCCCACCCCTGCTCTATATAATTCTTCCCTCTATGTATATTTCTTCCCACTAGCCTTTTCTGTGTATTAATACCTGTCCACACAGACAAGTCTCCAGGGTTCCTCCACTTGCACTAGGAGCTATGTCTGGGACCTACAAGCAGTGATGTCTTTAGGGGGGGTGCGGACTTGTGATTATCCCTGGGTCCAAGCAGCCAAACAGCCTCTCTGTTCTGGCTCTTGACCCACAGCAGATCACTGATTTCCCTGGTCTTCTAGGGAACTTGGCAGGATCATGTGGAAGAGACATGACTGACATTGCAACAGTTAATTTAGTGGCATGTACCAAAGCATGCCAGGGGCTTGGACTGAGTGGCCCTTTTGGTCTCTTCCTGCTCTGTGATCCTATGATGTCAGTTCTTGATCCTCACCCATTCCCCGTTCCCCACCTCTTATACAATTCTTCTCTTATATCTGTTACTGGAAACATTCGGGCTGCAATTCTTGCTACATTTCCTTTCTCTCTTAAACATCTTGTTTATAGATTTGAGGAGTAATTACATGTCCTCACACTGTGTGCTTCTGAGTGTCAGACATGATGATACCACATTGTCTCCACATATAGAATTTTCTTTGTAGGCCTAATTATTATTCTCTTCACACAATAAAACCATATATGATAAATCTCAAAATGATCAGGATTCAAAAGTATGTTGGTAAGAGTTGAAAATTCTTACTAATATTGCCTGTTTTAAACTCAGTGCTCCTGGAAAATGAAGTTTCGTTCTCTAAATGGTGGTCTCCATTTGGTCTGCCCTTAGTATGGTAGGTTCTGAGTAAATATGGATTTTCTGAAATATTAACTAAGGTGGTAGTCCTAAGAACAATTGCAAGGAATAAGCTCTGTTTTACATAGTGGCAGTTACTAATACTAGGAAAGGTGGAGGGCTGTAAAAAAGAGAGGAATACCACATGCTAGAATGATAGATTCTATTAGGGAGGTCAGGGGTATGAATTTACAGGACCTAAGCAGAGCAGTGAAGTCTTGGAGATGTCTCATCCACAGGGTCACCATGACAGGGTCAACAAGAACAACAATAATTTACTACTAAGTCAATATAAATAGGCTAGTTCATTGGAAAGGCAACTGACAACTCTCTTATCACACTATGATACTATAGCATTATAGAGATTCACTGGCACCCTTAACACCTCTGCCTTACCACATAACATCATTAGTGCCCTGTTATTTTCCCATACCAGGCCATCTTGAAAGTGTTTCCTTTTACTTGCCCCCCAAAATCTGTTAATGACTGCCTTCCCCACATCTACATGATTCTGATTATAGTGAAATAGTTAAATTTTATTTTAATGACAATTCTGGACACAGTCAGAGTTAGTGGGCATGCTACGACCAGGGCAGAAAGACCTTGGGTCCCTTTCTGACAGAAAGGCAGCATAGAAGTGAAATGAAATAAAGAAGGGGTGGGCATTTCAGTTTGATTTCCTTTGTAAAAGTGAAAAAGCTTTAAAAAATTCTTATGAAAATAAAATCCTTTGCCAAATTACCACTCCCCCCCTCCTGGGCTTATCAGAAGCCTAAACGTTGCTTACTACCCCCATGCCTCATTTTCCAGCCCTGTTCTGTCACTAGACCACTATAATGCTATGATGAGCTAATGGTGTCCTCATTCTCATTCACTCACTCTCTCTCACACACACACACATTAAGGAAAAGCCTAAACAGTCTTCCAGTTTAATAAAATAATTTATTTTCCTATGTCTGTGGGTGTTTATTTGTTCAGACATATTCATTGCTGCATAATGATAAATCAGATAGGTAGATCAGTAGCTGCTAACTTTCATCTGCCATTGATTAGTGAGGTATGATCTATCCCAATCTCGGGGGAGTGCAGACAGACACACACAGACACAGACACACACAAAGGCACACATATGAAAATGTTTCATGTAGCATGTCAAGAGACTGGCAGGCAAGGGTGTCCACTGCAGTAATTTGAGGTTCAAGTTTATCCAGATAAGACTGTGCCCCACTTGCTGCTGTAGTAGCAATAGCCTTCACTCCCATCTCTGTCATGCCACAGGCATCTGGATGGGACTCCTTGGCAGGAGTATAAGTGTGTTGTGTGCCTTCAAGTGGTTTCTGACTTATGGCGACCCTAAGGCAAACATATCATGGGGTTTTGTAGGCAAAATTTGTTCAGAGGAGGTTTGCCATTGCCTTCCCTTGAAGCTGAAAGCATGTGACTTGCCCAAGATCACCCAGTGAGTTTCATGGCCGAGTGGGAATAGAACACTGGTCTCAACACTCTCACAGGTACATCTGGTAGGAGCATAGAAGAGAATCTTCTCAGTGACTACTCCCAGGTTTGAGAACTCTTTTTCTACAATGATTAGACTAGCAACCTCCCTATTACTCTTCCATCAGTATGTAAAGACTGTTTTATTTTCTCTGTTGGCAGGCCTTTTAATAGCTGATTGTTCAATAGAAAAGAGCCTTTTGGAACATGGTGTACTTTTTATTTGTTGTTTTCTTTTTAATGGTCATCATTCAAACTGTTTTGAATCTTACTGTTAGGCTGCATCTGTACTGTAGAAATAATGGAGTTTGGCACTGCTTTAACTGTCAAGGTTCAATATTATGTAATTCTACAATTTGTAGTTTTGTGAGTTATTTAGCCTTCTCTTTCAAGGAGCTCTGGTGCCACTATAAACTATAAAGACAAGGATTCCATACAATTGATTCATGGCAGTTAAAGTAATGTCAAACTGCATTATTTCTGCAATGCAGATGCAGCATTAGTTTAAATATAGTTTATATATATTTTACACTTTTGCATTGTGTGAGAATTGTTTTAGCTGTATTTTTTGAACCCTGGGGGGAAAACAAGAAGTCAATAAATAAATACATATATTTGACCTTTAGTTCAACAATACACATCGCTGCAAATCAAATACTCCAAATGCAAATATTTTTTACTTCTTTGCAAGACCTCCTGCCCATGTTGAACACTGATAAGTTACGTGAAAATTAAGACGACTTTGTGGCTTTGCAACTCAGTGTTTCATCATACCATGATTGGGGCTTCCCCATGTGTTTCCTATAAAGTTCCAGGCTATACTGAGTGCTGTATGACTGGATGTCTGGAAGATGAAGACAAGGTGCAAACATGTTTTTAAAGCTGTTTTCTTCAGTGCCTAACACACAGTAGCTAAGGTTGCAGCCAGTTATTATGGTCTGCTGTCTAGATGTGAAGAAAGGTAACAATGTTCACACTGTAACCTTCCCTTGTAATGGCTTTCACATTTAAACCCCTTTGGTGCTTATACTGTAGTATAAAAACATGTTAAATATATGTCTGTGAAAGATCTAAGTGAAGAGACAGCTGAAAAGGAAATTCAGAACAATGTGCCTCTGTACTCTAGAGAACAAAAAACAAGCTTGTCCAAAATGAATTGTAAAATAACATTGGAAATACTTCTAGGCCTAAAATGAATTAAAAAGTAGTGGAAGTATTTCATTAATTGGGGAAATAAAAATATTGGGAAAAATTGTGAAAGAATATTGTTTGAGGTTATCCTGTACATATGTCCTCTCCAAGTAGATGAGATTAGATGAGAGATAGGTGTCCCAAGGGGTACCAAAATCAAGATACTTACATGCACCTAAGTTTTCATATGACTGGGATTACTGTTTAGTATGAATTTGTTAAGATGCGGGGAATAGAAACTGAGGCGGCTTACAGACCGCCAAATAGTACGTCATCAATACGTACTAGGGTTAGGAAGGGGCGGTGCTTCCGCACCCCCTAACCCTAGTACGTATTGAATACGTACAAGATGGCGGCGCCCTGTTCATACGGGCGCCGCCATCTTTACGTATCGGACGCTGAGCGTCCGTACGCGTCGCGGGCGTTGTGACGTAGTGAGTGCGCCCCTGGCGCCTCGCTACGTCGCAAACGCGACTTAAAAAGAAGCTCCATTTTGGAGCTTCTTTTTCGGTCTGCGTGGGAGTCGGGCCGTGTGAAGGCTCCGGCTCCCGTGCGGACCTACTGGCGGCGGCGGCAGAGCGCCGCAAAGCGGAGATATGTACCCCGCCTGAGTCTCATAGAATAGGCTCATAGAATAGCCTGTAAAATGGATACTAATTTGTGATGGTCTAAATCACAATCAAGATGTATAAATTACAATCAAGATGTATAAAAGATGGTGGAAATAAAACACACAAGAGCTATATAAAAGAGATTATAAAATGAATGACACATTGAATGAAGGACCATATTGAGATAAACTCCAGATTCTAGAAAGTGTGGTGGAAGCTGCACTAAGAGATCCGGGAAGAATAAACCAACAGGAACAGACAATAATTCAACTGATTTGCTACAACCCACACAGACAGAATCAACTCTAGTGCTAACTAAAATATAACAATGAATATGGAAAACAAAATATTGGCCAATAGATTGGAAAGAGTCAGTATATATCCCCATTGACAAAAAAGGAGACAAAACACTGAAGAAACTATAGGACCGTAGCATCAATTTCCCATGCAATCAAAATCATGCTAAAAATTCCAAAGCATAAACTCAAATCATACATGGAGGGAGAAATCCCAGAGGAGCAAGCAGAGTTCAGGAAAGGTAGAAGTACTAGAGACCACATTTCAAACATATGATAGCTGATGGAGTGCATCAAAGAATTCCAAAAGAAAATCAGCATGTGCTTTATAGATTATAGCAACGCCTTTAACTGCATAGATCATGATAAGCTGTGGAACGCTCTTAAAGACATGGGAGTACCACTATATTTGATAGTCCTGATAAGGAATTAGTACTTAGGATGAGAGGCTATTGTTAGAATAGAACATGGAGAAAAAGAATGGTTCTCAGTTGGCAAAGCGGTCAGGCAAGGCTGCCCACTATCACCCTATTTGTTCAACCTGTACACAGAAAATATCATACAAAGAGCAGCTTTAGAGTCAAAAGAAAGAGGAGTGGAGACAGGAGGAAGGACCATCAACAATCTAAGCCTTCGAGCAGATGGGGCAAAAAGAGTGTCCAGAGGCTGCTCCCACCCCAATCGCTGCAGGACTTCATCAACCAGACACCATGGTCCTGAGGCCAGCTGCTGCCATGGTCCCAAATGAGCCATGGCAAGGAGGAGATAAAAACATGTTCCTTTTGGGGATGGAGTTTGGGCTGCTTTAGGTGGCCTTTGCACAGCCTCGGCATAGCCTCCACATGGTTTGGAGACATGAATCGTCTAATCACCATGCCCCAAAACCACATGGAAAAAGTCTTTTTTTGCCTGACTGTTTCAGGCCTGAGATACAGATGACACCATAATACCAGCAGAAAATATCAGAGATTTGACACAATTACTATTGTACAGTAGTACATGTACAATAAACATGCTAAAAATTACAAAGGGTTTCAATAAGATTTATCTCTGAAAATACATGGATTTAGCTAAATGAATCATTTGGTTCCAAGCTAATAGTTCCAGCTTCACCACATCATTAAATCAGCTGACCCACTTAATTGGGGTGTGTGTGCAAAGCAGAATGTAGGAGAGGAGTGTGGGAGGTAGAAGCTAAGAGCAGAGAAAATGGAGAGGGAGGAGTTGAGGAACACTTTTCATTGAATTATGCAAGAGTCTAGCATTGTGTGAGCAACAATAGACACCCTAAAGAAATACAAAGGGGTGCAGTATTGCTCAAATAATAAAATACAATAATATGCAATAGAATCCAGAATAAAATCAAGAAAAGAAGAAAACAAAGAAAGCCATAATGCACGCACACCACACACTGAAAGACACATAAGACAATGGTGATGGTAGAAACACCAGCGTTTCAGGCCTAAGGCCCTGACATTCAGTAGGAGCCTCAGACTCTTGAGAGCTAGCAAATATATAAATAAATCGCACCCGACTTCATTCCATTTAAACCAGGGCTCTTTTTTTCTTCCTGTATATTTTTCAGTTGTTCTCCAGCAACTCTTATGAAGGGGTTCTGGTACCTAGCAACAAAGCCATGTGTTTAATTTCCTTCAATCCTTGTTCTTCCTGTTTTACTGAATTTACCAGAGGACAAACCACCCACTCTCTCAAATTCCAATGTTCTAAAATTAATTAACTTTCTAAAGTATATAATTAAGATTGTTGCTAATCAGGAGATCTTGTGATTTAGACTATATTGGTTGAAAAATTATTTGACTAGTTCCTTCCTTGTTCTCCCCAGAACCAACTGAAACTGAATGCATTACATTCTATATTCATTTTCCCATGCATCCTATATAATTTGGGGCCTTATTTGGTTTGATTTTTCATTCATTTGGAACAGATACATATCCACAATGGATTATGCCAATAATGATTACGCATTCCAAAATGAAGATTAAGTATTTTTCTGTAAGCTTCCAGATCCCCCTTTCTCTCTGTCTGGATGTGTCATTATTGTTTTAATGTTAATATTGCCCTGACATTTTGCAATAACACTTTTTTTATTTTTAACATTTAGGGGGCAGTGAGATTTATAGTTGTGCCCTTTCCACACAATAGCAGCAAGGGCTCTTGTACAATGCAGTTTGTGCAGAAAAATATATAATAATTAGCTGACATCCAAGTAGCATTCTTGGCAAGGTTGTTCTGATAGTGAAGTATTCTCCATCTTCTTTTAATAACAAATTCCATGCAGTATAGGTGCCAGCTATAGAGAAACATCTTGTCCTTTTCCACCGAGTGATGCAAGCACTCAAAAGTGGGTCCCACTGTGAGAAGGTGGCATACAAATAGATAGATAGATAGTAGCTAGATAGATAGACATTCTATATATATATATATATATATATATATATATATATATATATATATGAAATACCATAAATTTCAAATTTCCCAAACAGATCTGTAAGGCCTTCATTATATCTACACAGTCTCTTGCACACATGCATACTCTTTGGAAATAATGTGCTCCACTGTCTAAAGTCGATAATTATATTGATGTCCCTATCCCATAGAAAAGAGAGAGGGCAGCTTTCAACATTTTGCAATGTTGCAATTCAGTGGTCCAAAGACAGGTAAATCTATGATTATTTTGTACATCCATCTTTCTGAGTATTAGAAGATGGATAGTGAAGGAGTGGTTACCAGGAAGGTTTGTGGTTTCTAACACATTGGCTGTTGCTCTTTATATTATTTAACTGAATTAATATATATGACTATTGCAATTCCAACTTGTTTTCTTAGAATTTCTGATTTAAGTTGTGTATATGTGCTACAAAGGATTCTCTGTTGAACAAGGGCATTATACCAAATTTTCACAATTATGCATTAGAAGTACTTTGCACTTTGCCACTGCTAACTGCTGTATTATTAGTTAAGAATTGTCCAGCCTATTCTTCCCTTTATTGGCTTCACTGGAATGGGAGTCTGAGTCAAACTGCAAATTAAAATAATCATTCAGACACAGATTCTCACAAGCAGCTGAAAAAGTAGCTTTGACCCAAAAAGTTGGCAGGAAGGGTGGGACTTAAAGAGCAATTGTAAGTGTAAAGTACAGGGAATTCTCTCTTGTTTTAAGATGTATACTGTAGCTGGCAAAGCATTACAGGATTTGTCTACCAGCCAAAGGCTTGAAGTTCAAACCTATGAATGAGCTAATTCATTTTGCTCAATATACCACTTGTATATAATTTTTTCCTGACTTCACAGGATTTTGTTTAAGGGGGTTCTTATAACTTACAAGGTCAACCAATGACTCTGTTCTTTCTTTATATGACCATCACATTTGCATATTTCTACTAAGCTTTAAATCATTCATTTTAAAAGTATTTATTTCATCCTATAAATCCTTCTAAGAGCTTTTATTATCTCAGTGACAGAAAGAGGAAACTATTTCGAAACAGTTTGAGAAAGAACAAAATTCAACTAATATCAGAGTGAGTGGCAATAAAAAAGTTATGTCAGGTGTACTGGAAGTCTGAAGGGCACCAGAAGTCTCTTTCATCCACATTCTTGTGAAAGAAGTAAAACTTCCACAACAGTGTAAAGAGAATAGAAGATCCCATAGGTCTTTACAAGTGCATGAACCTATTATACATTTTCTTTCTTTCTTTCTTTCTTTCTTTCTTTCTTTCTTATATACGTTCTTTCCTTGCCATACATTTTTTCACAACTTTTCTAAAGGAAAGACAATGAAAGTCTGTACTTTTATGCTGCTAGCCCTGGCTGTATTGCACCACTTGTTTTAGACATATGAGAGATGACCTATACACCAACCATTCTAATTGTATTAGGAGTTTAAAATTGTGTAAACTGCCAAAGGAACAATAGAAAAAAGCAGAATATAAATTTTTAAAATAAAAAATGTAATTTATATATGTCTGAAACAGAACTTTAAAAATGTATAGTGGTGTAGAGCAATATTGTTTTTTGTTTCCCATATACTTCAGGCATATTATCCATAGGGAGAGTTGTTGCTGTTGTTGTTGTTGTTGTTGGTCAGGGAATGGCTGGAAACAATATTGCAAAATAAATTGCAAGTTAAAATGTAAACATTGCATTCTGTATGCTGTAAACCAATCCATCCTGTTCTTCATCTTCCTTCTCATTGATAGCCATAGATTGTATGGACTGTACATGTAAGAGGAAATGTGGCATACAGGGCTCGACTTACTATGCAGGGTGAAATATGTTGCTTCAGGTGGCAGGAGGGGGGAGGAAAAAAAGAAAGAGAGAGACTGAAGGCAAAAAGTGTTTGAATGAGTAGCTAACCGATGTGAAGGTAGAGGCAGAAGAGAATTCAATTTTGTTTCTGTTTATGCCAGCAAAATGCCATGGGCATCCAACACTGGTGAGATTATCAACCTGAGATGAGGGAAAAGCAGATTCATTTTCTTACCTAGCTGTGAAGTTTAGTTTCTGACCTTGTACCAGATACAGTACATTCTGTCAGATTAATTTACTGCTGCAGAGAATGAGGATAAAATGGAAGAGTGGGGATGGGACAATATTACTGCCCAGAGTGCCCCAGAAGATGGTTGGGGGGGAGCAATCAATAAATATGAAATAATTAACCTTCATGTGCTATTTTACATCATTGCAGTTGATTCCTAAACTTCTCCTGTGTGAGGCTGCAACAGCATGAAGGAAATAATCCAGGCCAATACCACTTTAACTACCATGGCTCAGTGCTATGGAATTGTGGGATTTGTAGTTTTATGAAACATTTAGCCTTCTCTGTCACAGAGCCCTTGTGCCACAACAAACTACAGTTCTCAGAATTCCATACCACTGAGCCATGGCACATTATTTTTGTAATGTGGATGCAGCCTCCGGCATCTTCCTTACCCTACCTAATGGTAGGGCTGGCCTACCTGTTAACTGTAAACTGTTAACCAGTTTATTTTAAAAATGCCCACTGTAGTGTGCTGTTGCAACATTCTTCTTTTATTTATTTGGGTGAGTTTGTTAATATTTCTCTTCTCACCTTACAGGAAGTAGAGGAGATCACCTTCACTGGTCTGGCCCCAGCCTCTAGGTATTCAGAAGATGAGAGTGGGATTTTTACAACTGGCATCCTTTTTATTAGTCCCAGATAGACTAAACTATTGAATCAATTGCTGAATGGTGACCACACAGGTAAATCGTATTGGTTCAATAGGTCTAGTCAAGCTGGGAATAGCTATATTAATTTTACTCTTTGTATTAACTCCTCAAATGAGAGTGCCTGTTGTAAAACAATGACATTATTAACCTCATTAATTATGCATCCACCTTAATTTTTTTCCATTTTGATCATGAAAGTTTTGAGGTGTTTAGAACAGGACTGTAGCTCTCCTGAGGTTGTTCGACTGCAAATCCCATCTGCCCTACTTGACACAGCCGGTCATGAAGGATCATAAGAATTGCAGTTCGACATATCCTCTACTCCCACTTTGGAGTTGGAAAGATGGGAGGAAAAGCACAGCCATTTTAGTGGTATAAGTCATATGATTCATGTTTGCTTTACAATAAATTATGTTTGATTTTACTTGTCTGTTTGTGGAGATGCATGTGAGCCTCTTCCTCTGTCGAGTTACAGTACATTTCTTTGGAGCTGTGGTGAGCAGAATGACCAGAAATCTTTGTCGCTTCTATTGGGAAAGATGATATTGGTATGTGTGTTACAGAGAGTGGGAAAATCACATATGATTTTTTTTTAAAAAAGATAATTAAATCAGTCCACTTTAAAAAAATACTTGGACAAACTGGGGCCTTTGGAGCGTCAGAAGAAAACTGCAGCTAGGTAACAGATAAAAATATTTTTTTCTAAAATGTTCAGAAATCTCTCTTCCCTCCCGCTCTCTCTCACACATTTTTGTAATTACTAGTGATAAGATATGGTGGCAGCAGTCAGGCTAAAGAAAGTGTAGTGCTGTTAGTTGACCTGGCCACTGGGTGTCATCCTTGGAATACATTTTGTACATCTCTGAAGCATTACTATGGCAACAAAAGTACCATTTTTGAGAGGGTAAATGAATATGGTCTTGTTTTTACAAGCACAGTATTTTGCCTATGAACACCTCTGACACTGTTTCCTTTTATATTTGTGCTAACCACTGGTAGCACTTAATAAGCTGAGCCATGCAGCTAAATTTGATAGGGAAAATATAGCATGTGCAGAACCTCAGGACACTGGAGATGCTTAGAGAAGGGAGACATACCAAAAAAACAACAAAAAAAAAAAAAAAAAAAAAAGGATCAATAGAAGCCCTTTAGAGTAATTCTAGCATGCATTTAATGAATGCATGCATGAGGAATACGTGCATCATAGAGGCTCCACCTCCAACCTATGTACTTTTATTAGAATGCCTGAATAGAACTGTCATTGTCTACATAACATGTGCAACATCTGTGTATCTAAAAGTCTACTTGGGCATTGTTGGTGATTGGGAAGAGCCTGCCACTGACCAAATATATACTTATTCCACATGCTAAATGAACAGATGAAACAAATTATAGCTATTGCAAAGCAAAGCATGAAAAGTTACCTTTTTGGATTATGAATGCTAGACTTTCCTAACCAGTACATTTAGTAACCATTAGTAGATTCTGGGAGTCATAGTCCAATAATATAACTTTCCCACTCTGAAAAAGGGCTACAGTAACTGATACTAAGGGATAGACATGGGGCTTGTCTACACCAGCCAGAATACTCTGGGCTTCTCTGTCTGGGCCCTAGAGCCACCTCAGCCCCCCCCCCCCCCCCCCCCCCCCCCCCAGTAACGTTCAGTCTCTGAAGCAATGCCAGGTGGCAGACTACATAAAAGTCCCTGCTGTGTCACCCACCACCACTAGCATGAGTCACACTTTCTGAGGTCAGAAATGAGGTTCCCAGTGATAATGACATGATTGGGTGTTGTGACTTCAAAGGTTGACTCATGTCAACATTGGTAGAGTTTGGTGACACAGTGGCAACACAGGTATGTCTACCCAGTGATGCTACAGAGTGCTCCAGGTTTTCCTGAAAAATCTGGAACAAAATGTAAGTTTTTAAAAACTGGTTTAAGGGAAGGATAGGATGGATTTAGTGCAGAATTGGCTTTGTGTCATGAAGACAGTCCACACTTGAATAGGGGTTTCGGTCCTGCACTGTGAAGACAGCTCACTGTGAGAATGGAGTGAAGCCATTTTATTGGGCCCATGTAGATGAGGTCACCTAGCCTCAATTTTCCCAGTTTGTCCACCTCCAGGCTTGCAGCTGGTCCAAGTACTAAAACCTTAGAAAGATGTACACAAAAGCCCTGCCGATCACTTGTGTTGTAAATGAGATTTCAATGCCATTATTTACAAATAGATTGAGATGATAAATCTTGACATACAATTCTAAATACTTATCCTTTAGTGACTGTACCCAGTAATGTTTCTTTTGTAGGCAATTTTATGACTAGTTGCATGAAGTTAACATGATTCTGTGGGCTTAGACTGGTGCATTATACTCTGTTGCTTGAAGAAACACTCCACTAAATGCAATTTATCTTCAAGGGCATTTGCTTTTATCCTTTGGAATAAACGGGCCAACATTCTGGCCCACCTAACAAAGAGATTGTTTTAACATTTATATATATATATATATATATGCATTACTCATGTAATAGTTGTGATAATATACAAATGTTTAGTGTTTGATGTTGTTGCTGTTGGTGCTATTATGTGTTTAACTTCAGAATATTGGTGCTATTATGTGTTTAACTTCAGAATATTTTTCTTCTATTCTTTGACATTGCTAAGGAATCTGTCTCTGGGTATCTGTAGAATTAGGCATCAGGAGCTGCTTAGCCTTGAACTGCTCAAAATATGGCAGGCTGCACAGCTACAGGGATGTGGAGCAGAGAAATGTATGGTCTCATACCTGACCTTCCCGTTCCTCAAGCAATGCAAGCCCCTGTGAGCCAGACTCAAATGACTGTTTTGCTCGTTGTCATCTTACAGCTTAGTGACTCAGTAGGAGCACTGATTTTAGAGCTGAGCTTGGATCTCTCATTTCTCATGCCAGTGGGAACATGACAACTACCTTTTAACAGAACCACATCCTAGCATGACAGCTGGCCTTTGTTCTTTGCAAAGACGTCTGACGACAGGCCCCATCCTCTCTGATTCACCACAGCCACAGCTGTTTGAACAGATGCAAAAGAATGAAAACCATTTTCAATGCTTGGAAGAGGAATTTTTGGACCTATCAAAGTTTTGCAAAAGTTTTAAGAAATGATCACATATGCACACACAGACTAGATTAATCATGGAGAATACAACAAAGATTGCCTTTGTAGCTACATTAATTTCTGAACTTGATTATGTCCCGTTCTAAGTTTATCTGATTCAGATAACCAAAATCCCTATCTATTTTAGGGATTCTTAACACATAAAATTCAAGATAATAGGCAGGCAGGCAGAAAGGATAAATTAGTCTTCACTATTGTGCTGTTTCAAATAAATTGCCTGAATATATAAGAGATGAAGAATTGGTCAGAAAACGTACACTAGATATAATATTTAATGTGCAGAACATATGTACATACAAGTATACTACTAGGATGTCTGCATTTATTTATCTATTTATTCAAATCACACAGGCATTTTCCTTCCTTCACAGAACTCAGGCATTTGGTTGATGCCGTTTTATTCTCACAACAAGCCCACAATTTAGGTTATGGCACGAGATGCCACCTTATTTGAGTGCAACCAAGTTATCTACAAGCCTTAGTAGATAACTGAATCCGAGCCGAAATCTAACTTTTTAGTCCACACTGGCTCTCAAGACATGTTATGCTGGAGCCACTGATGGTTTTCAGATGCCATATAAAGCTATATTTTACCAGTATTTGAATTCCCAAATCCTCAACTGATGCACTCCCCTGCTTCTTTTGTACAACTGCATGGTTAGAGCATGAGTGTAAATATTTTTGATTCCACTTTTTATTATGTGGTGTGATGTCATCCTAACCAACAAACATGGTTAGCCTTAACTCTGGCTAGTTTAGCAATAGCTATAGCAAGTACATTTCTATACCACTTATCAGTGCACTCCCTAAATGGTTTACAAAGTGTAAGCTAATTGCCCCCAACAATCTGGGTACTCATTTTAGCAACCTTGGAAGGATGCAAGCCTGAGTCGAGCTTGAGCCCTTCTCTGATATTGAACTCGCAACCTTATGGTTTGTGAGTGAGTGGCTGCAGTATAGACATTTAACCACCGTGCCACTACAGCTCCTTAAAACAAGCCGCCTTCAAATCATGGTTCCTAAGGTTGGTTTTTAAAGTTTAAATTGATGTTAACAATTTGTGTTAACCACACTTAAAGAGTCAAATGAAGCAGAAAATTCTGTGTAGAAATAAACATTTCTCAAATGGGGGAAGTTGGGCAAAATCAGGGGTTTAAACAGTGATTATCCTGTGCAAAATGCGATTTCGCAAGTAAGATTTTCACTCAAACAGGCAATAAACAGCAACAAATCATTCATGGAGAAATCCCAAAAAATGATTTGTTGCTGTTTATTTCCTGTTTAATAGCGATATGTGTGTGAAAATCTTAATTGTGACATTGCATTTTCCACAGGATTATCGCTGTTTAAACACCCAATCCCCCCCCCCCCCCATTTTCACCTTTTGTTATGGTCCTTATTCTTTTGACCAGACAAGAAGAAAAGAGAGTGAAAGTGCAAATAAGCTGAAGAGGAGGTTAGCCTAATTCACAGTTCTGTAAACCACAGGTTAGACGCATATATGCAAACACACACTAACACATGCATGTAGAGGGAGAAACTAAGAGGCTCGACAGACTGGCACATTGTGTCAACAGGTGGGTGGAATTAGGGTACAGTGTCTGCATGCTGCGTGTCCTAACCCTGCCCTCAGGGTGCCATTTTGGCATACGACAGTCCACATGGAGCACGCCATGATGCCGTCCCTTCAGTGCTGTATCCACATGATGCAGCACCAAAGGGCATCATAAAGCCATGCCGCCATGGCTATGATGTCCCTTGGAGGGCACAAAAAGGAGCCACTTTATGGATCAGGGCTGCAGTTTGCAGTTGCCAAGGCCCCAATCCAGCCAGTAAAGGGGTGGTCTGTATAGCCCTTAAGTCCTGCAAATGAGATTATTTAAAAACCATTTTAGCTGAAAATAACTTTTTCTTTTAAAAATTGTCATTTCTTCCTTCATTACCCAATGACCTTCATTGTGGGTCACTATTTATTTGACACTAATGATGCCACCAGCCTTTGAAATTAGCCAACTCATACACTGAAACTTGGATATATGAAAAGCCATGTGTGAATTCTGTGATCCAGGAACCTTTATAATTTTTCATAATTAAAACCAAATTAATTATTATTTTCTTTCTCTGCTTTGTGTGGTCTTCATGATTTTGTGAAAGAGACATACAGACATACAAGGAGGTGTGGTGACTTTCAAGCCATTTCCTATGTTATTTTTAAACATTGCTTAAAAAAGGTAAAAAGAAGAGGCCAGGAAATACCACTCCTTTTTCACACTTCCAAAACAGGGACTTGCCCTTGGAAATGGATTACATAATATTGTTTCCATGGGCTAGAAAGAAAAAAGATTGTTTCCATGGGCTAGAAAGAAAAAGAAAGAAAGAAAGAAAGAAAGAAAGAGTTGGTTGCCTGCTTCCAGCAGGATAACTATCTTCTTTATTTCCCCTGAACTGCACTCATTACTGTCAAATTGTTTCACTTAGGACCTTGTTGCACCACTTTTAAATAACCTGGCTTACCTCTTCCAAATTGAAGTGTAAATCGGATTGCAGCCGGATCCTATCACAAGGATTTTGCTGTCAAAACCATTGGATGAACCCAGACTGGCTGCAACCCGGGTCCCCAGTGTGCTTTGGCAGCCATTTTTTTCAGCCGTTTCTTTAACTCATAAAGCTCTCTGTTTTGAAATGAGGTTCCTGAGGCATGCCTGGGGCCCAGGCTGCAGCCAAGCTGGACTTGCCCAGCAGCTTTGGCAGCAGAATCCTTGTGACAGGACCTGTCTGCAATCCAAATCACACTTCAGTTTGGAAGAGGTAAGCTGGGTTATTTAAGTGGTGCGATAACGTGCTTATTTGCACTTCACAGGTCTATTGGCAAAGGCAAGATGAAAAGACAGAGGAGATAGAAGATTTTTTTCTGTGTGTATTAAGTTATGCATATTTATTTTTCTTCAAGAGTGTAGCAAACAGAGCAGTACATGCTCTGATTTCTCTGAATACATTTGCATTCTTTCCTGATTTTTTTTTTAAAATAGGGAAATAATGATGTAGTTTGACATTATGAAAACATTGTCAGGAAATGAATTAAGTGATTTACTCTCTGATTGGGAAATACTTACTGGATACATGCACTAAAATGTTTGTAGAGGCATGCTGGGGTGTACGCCTGTCTCTTAACCTATTTTAAATGGTATCTCAGTGTAATCTCATTTAAGGCTCGCCTGAATTCCTTAGAAGCACTTCTTAGCTTAGATAATATTTCACCCCTTCTACTCAGAATTCTTTTAGTTCCCTTCCTCCAACAACTACAAGACTGCAAGAATATAAAATATTTTTTTAAAGATAGAATGTAGTTAAAATATTTTTTTAAAAAAAATCCCAGGATAGTTTTTCAATATCATGATAAAATGTGAAAACCAGGAGGCAAAGATTAAAATAGATGGTTTGAAACAAAGTAGGTATGTCAGGGGTAGGAGTAATGCCACCCTCCATAAATTGGTGGATTGCAAGTCTCAACAACCCTAGCCAGCATTGCTCATGGTGGGTAATGCTTGGAGCTGCAGTCCAACAACTTCTGGAGGGCCCCATAATTCCCATTCCTGAGGTAGATAAATCAGAATGGGGCATACAAAGGTTTTAAGGATCAAGATCTCATACCTTCAGAGTTTCTTTTATCTAGAAAACAGGTTGGGATCTGATAAATGACTAGGAATAGAAACAAACTAAGTGTATTTTGAATATATAGTCAAACTACCATGAGAGGAAGGTTTTGATTGGGTCAGATACACTGATCCAAAACCAAACTGTTTATGTCAATTTAGTCCTATCTTGCATAGGTATGCAAAAGTAACCACTATCCTATCATAACCTATTTAAGAGATATGGTTCAGCCCATTGGATAGGTCTTTTAAATGTCAGACTGAAGCCCTGAAGTGTATTCATTGCCCTACTGACCTGGAAGCCACCAGTTGCCACTAGCCTAGACTGGAAATGAAGAAATGGTACAGTGGGCTCTTGCTATCCGCTAGGGATTGGTTCCAGGATTTCTCATGGATACCAAAACCCATAGATGCGCAAGTCTCACTGCCTGCAATGCCATAGTAAAATGGGGTCTCTTATATAAAATGGCAAAATCAAGGTTTGCTTTAGGAATTTATTTATATATATATATTTTCAAATTGTGGATGGTTGAATCTGTGGATAAAGAATCCATAGATACAGAGCTGTTGCAAACCAGCATTTGAACGGATTGTGATACATATCGCTGTCTAGAGGGGTGGGGCTGAAAGACCAGTAAAGACCAGAAAGACAAGGTAAGAGATAATTTATCTCACTACTGTCCCTATCCTTTCCTTTGGACACTCCAGGTAATTGCAGTCTAATACCATCTGGAGGCCAAATATTGAGATGAGAACCACTGGAAATGGACAAAGTGAGTGTTGATTAAGGAGAAATCTTCAAAAAAAATTAAGAAAGATTGTGAATTGTTTATTTTTTTTCTTATTAGGAGTAGTACATTGGTTTTTGTAAAATAAACATAGTTTGTATGTCATAATAGCATAATGATGGCCTGATACAGATGGCGTGGAAGCGCTATCCTTAGGCCAAAACTAGGGCTGGAGAGCGCACAGCATTTGCACGCTAGTTCATATGGACAGCACCATTTTGGAAGCACGCCGTCCATACAGCGCACGCGATGATGGCATCACACACGTGCCACCTCCACACGGACCGGCATGTGCGTGATGCCACCATGGCACTGCAGGGCACTTGGGGCACCTTTTCAGCGTGGCGAGAAGGAGCTACAAAACAGAGCTCCTTCTGTGTGTGTGCATCGCCGGCGCTGCCTGTACATGACCGCACCAGCGATGCAATGGAGAAAGGGGCCAGGTGGCCCCTTTCTCCTTTTCTCTGCACCTGTTGGGGTGTCCGGGGGCATGAAGCCCCATGGATACCTCTTTCTAGGCCATGGAGAAGCAGCATTTTGCCACTTCTCCGTAGTCTGGAAATGCGCCAGGTTGGGACTGCAGGGGCTGCCAGTGAAACTGCCCTGTCTCCAACCCAGCAAGAAAAGGGGCGGCTGCTGACCACCCTTTTTCCATGGTCTGTACCGTGCCTATATCATCATATAAAGGAAATGTAGTAATAGTGGAATATATCCATCAGTTAGAGGGTGGGAAATCAGTAGTGTGTTATCTGTTTGGGGCTTGTAGATTTGTTGTTGTTTATATATGTTTGTTTTAGATAGCTTTACAGATTTTGTGTGTGGGTGTGTCTGTGTTCAATAAAAATATATATTTTTTAAAAAAACATTGGAAACAATACTCATACAGAGGCCTCATCCAGGGCTGTGTTCCTATCATTGGCAAACAAGGTGGAAAATGTATGGTTCAGCATAATATAACTCAGCATGTGTGAGAGGAATCATGATAGCTTGCTAATTACAACTGCAAACCAGCATTAGAATGGATCTTGTGTCATTTTCACTCACTGTCACACCTAGCCAAAGCAGTGGAGCAATTCATTGTGATTCAATCGTAATGACTCTGCAAGTGACCCATATCTATACACAGCAGTGAAGCATAAACTTAAGCTTTAAGTATGTGAAAGAGAATCAATGGTGTTGGCATTGTTTAAATGCAGGAACATTCAGACACTGGAGGAGGAGAACATAAAATTTGTCTGCAATGAAATGATGTCCTGGATAGAAATGGCTAAAAATAGATTTTCATTGAAAAGCAAATAAATCAGGGGCACAATTAAAAGGGGCCTACATATAGAAACAGCAGAAAAAAGCTAGTTTACAATATTTAATTTACCATATATACCTGTACTCGACTATAAGTTGACCTCATGTATAAGTTGAGGGCAGGTTTTGGGGCCAAAATGATGGATTTTGATATGACCCGTGGATAAGTCAAGAGTAAGACTTAGGGTCACGTAACAAAGGATCTAGAGGATGAAGCAAAGGAAAGCAATGCCAAAAAACTTACAAAATTGCAGGAGGCATAACTGTTTGTGTTCACACTGAAGGATGGATAGATGAAAGAGTAGAGGGGGGCCACTGCTCCCAGGATAGATTACACTCTTGCATTTCATCAGGGGATGGTTTCTATTTTTATGAGAGTTAAGTTACAGTACTTACATTGATCCGTGGATAAGTCAACTTTTCCATACGGCCGCCGCCATCTTGACATAGCAGGTGCGCTGTGTCCGCACGTTGCACCCCGGAAATGACGCCGCAAGTGCGCGCTTTGGCACTTGCAGCGTCTCTTCCGGGTCGCAGGAAGGAGCGCGATTTTCTCGCTCCTTCTGTGCAGCGTCCGGGAACCACGGTGCTTTTTGGCGGTCTGTAACCTGCCATGGGTTATTATTTAAGGCAGTCAAGGCAGAGGGTATTCTAAAGTTTCAGGGTTTTACAGTGGTTCTCCACTTTGAGTAGCCAAATGCACATTTAATCCCTCACCACCACATCACACATGCCCACAATGAAAGAACTTTCAATTTAAGTCTTTTTCAGTTGTGCTTATGTATATGATGGATAGCTGTGGCTTGGAAGCACATACATTAGAAAGTCTATAGGGACCCCCCCCCCATACTTTTATATGCCACTAGGCTCCCTACAAGGCCAGTGTGGTATAGTGTTTTGAGTGTTGGACTATAACTCTGGAGAACAGAGTTTGATTTCAGGTTGGGCATGAAACCCAGTGGATGACTTTGGGCTAGTCATCAGTCTCAGAGGAAGGCAATGGCAAACCTTCTCTGAACAAATGTTACCAAGAAAATCCCATGATAGGTTTGCCTTAGGGTCACCATAGGTTTGAAAGAATTAAAGACAAACAACAACAACAAAGGCTACTGACAGGCATTCTAATGAGCACATTGCTACTCAGGATCTCTCAGTGGATTGCAAAGGGGATTAGTTGTTGTAGCTGTCATTATTACTGTTGGTTCGATATTTTATCCAATAACCTTGTGTTTGATTGCTTTATTTTAACCTTTTTTCATCCTGTGTCTAATGCAATTGTAATTTTGTCACCAATACATGACTTGTTTTCCTAGATATATTGTTTTGTCATAATGTTTTGTAATGGACATTGTGCCACAGACAAATCAAAATTATCTGTCTACTGAGGATCTCAGTCATGATCATTCACACATTAAGTTTGTAGCCCATATTGTGGGAATTTAATCTGTCTAATACAACTGAGCTTTTCCACAGAACACGCAGGGATGTAGCCAAGGAGTGGGGGTCTGTGGGGTCTGGACCCCCCCTTCCATTAGATACAATGAATGGTGTGTACCACCATCCCCAAGCCCCATTATAATGGTGGCACTTAGTCTGGACCTTCCCCCCCTTCCCAAAATCCTGGCTATGTCCCTGGAACACGCGACTCTCATGTACTCTTCTGTCTGGGTCTAAGATCTCCCTTTGGTTCACCTGGTAAGATATCTCACTGAACATCACCAACAAGTGTTATCACATAGCCTGTTATAACAATACATCTGTCCCCTACAACACCCACATGTGAAGTGACATCAGGAGCTCATCTGTGGGAGATTTGGAAAAGTTACTTTTTTGGCTAGACAATTCTGGGTGTTGTTATCGCCAAAAGTGTGACCTGCTCCATCACTGTTTCTTGCTCGCTCTGGTCAAGAACCCATATTTCCAGGGTAAGAAATATTAAGACAGTGGTTATTAATATTAACCACTAAGATTCATGAATGTAGTTACTGTTTCACTTTTGCTGTGAGGATCTGAAAAATCTTGCTTCATTCTGTCTGTTTGTAGAGGATATTTACTTTCTGATCTCATTATATACCGTGTGGGACAACTAGGGAGAGGAAGGCATGAAAAAATTGGGGCAGGGGAAATAAAGCAAGAGGTTTATTACTCTTAAGTTTTCCTTAAGAGCTAGATAAGACAAGAATATGATTCTAGAATGTGTGGTGTATGGGAGGAACTCCCTTTTCTAGGAGAGTATTGAGTTTTTTAATGAAATAATTGGTTAGTTTATTAGTTAAAGCACATATTTAATTGACTAGAAAAAAATCTTTAAGCCCTTGAAAGCCCTCATGTAAGCATATGAGAGCAGAAAGTGATCAGTAGTGAAATCCAAATCAGATGGATTTCAGCTAACTAGAAGATAAGCAATTAGATTCCACATATATGAGTCAAAGCAAGAAAAAAGGTGGGAAAATGAAATATTCTTAAGCAGTTTGCCAGAAGAAAATATTGACTGGAAAGATGTCCTAGGAATCCAATAGGGTGAAGCAGGTAAAACAAAGATACTCCAGCTGATTGGCTGAAGGATGGTTTGTTGAACTGCAACTCCCAGCCTACCTTACCATGATCTTTGCCGGCTGGGAATCCTGAGAATCCAACAACATCTTCAGGGACACACAATTCTGATCAGTGCTTTGTAGTGGATGCTTAAACACGTTTTATTCCCATTCATATTTCAACATGGCCTTCTAGAAAAACTATTTGTTGGCTAGCGCCTATATCCATCTAGAACAGACCATGGGATTGCTGTATGGTAAGTCAGCCACTCTATGAACCCCACTGATTCAGTGGGTCCACTCTACTTGAGTCTAACAATGGGGTGTAGGTTTAGCATAACATGTACATAAAAATAATTGATATGGTTGTCATTTTTAAAGAATGATTGTTTGCCACTGCAGTCACAAACTGTAAGTTTGCTTCACTTGCTCTCTCTCTCTCACTCTATTCATATATGTGTGTACATTTCAGAGGATAGTGGCTAGTCCATTCTTAAACTCTGACCTTAAGGATATTGCCATAATATTACTGAATTCTATTGACTGGACTATATCAGAGTCCAATTCTTGCACCAAACTCTTGTGTAAAGCATTTAACATTTATGTAGCTCATTCTCAGTAAAAAGACATTCCCTCTTTGAATGTAAATGTTACTAGCCAGGCTATTTCAAAAAGTTATCTTCCCAGGAAGTTTTTTTTTTTTTTAATCTTTCAGAGCCTACAAAAACTGCAAGGCGTCAAAGTACCTGCAGCAAATTTTCTTTTCAGATTGAACCATAAAAAATAAGGATTGTAATCCAATCTGACACTACAAATCAGCAAAAGTATGTGTATTTGGATCAGTGGTTTGGGGTGAAGATGCTATTCTGACAAAAGCAGTTTTGTTCAGTTCTGAAGCATATTCATCTTCTTATCAGGACTTGTATAACTTATTCATAAACATTTGTAAGAGATACACAAATAAAAATATCTAAGGCTGATCTGAAAATTAATTAAATGAAAACAATTTGATTGATCCCCTCATTTACTTTTTAAAATATGTGTTATATATTTGTATGATAACAATATTTCATTCTCCCTTTCTCTCTCTTCCTCTGTGCATGCGTGTAAAGTTTGTTGTTCTGTGCCTTCAAGTAATTTCTGACTTATGGTGACCCTAAAGTGAACCTGTTATAGGGTTTTCTTGGCAAGATTTGTTCAGAGGAGGTTTGCCATTGCCTTTCCCTGCGGCTGAGAGCATATGATATGCCCAAGGCCACCCAGTAGGTTTCCATAGCTGTGCACGGATACAAACTTTGGTCTCCAGTTCAACACTCAAACCTCTGGGCAAGGCTGGATATTTTATATAAGCAATCCACACCTTGGTTTAAGCAGCAATATGTCACAACAACAGCAACAAAATCTGAGCAAATTTCATGCAATATTTCTTGCAGGCAACTCTTAGAAACACTCATTATCAGATCCTTGTCAGCACATGGCCTCCTTGGTCAGCTGCTGTTTCTCCAGAGGATTCATGTACATTGTTGTTTTTCTACCACCCCTCAACTGTAGGCATTATCAGTAGCTGGCAACTTTTTTATTCTCCCACATTGCCCCGGAGTGCAGCTACATCAGGGGCATTGTGGATAATTTAATTCACTGTTTACTGCTGTAGCTACTTGATAAATTCATGACCTGGTGTACACACCAACACAGAATGGATTCACCCCATAGGGTATTAGACTAGAATCTGCTTAGGTCTGGAACCATCCAAGAACTTTAACCCAGTGCTTAAACCTATGTAATATTGCAAGAGATCCTGAGGTCTATTCATCAAAACTGTTACATGTAAAGTAAAAACATGTAAAGCCATCTTCTCTCATAAGTATTTTTGCTTTTGATTCTAGTAAAAGTGGTGGCCCATGGACATGTGTTGGACCACAAGCCATCAGCTGCCAGGCTCTGGAGAATTTCCAGGAAAGAAATTTGTAACAAATTGACATAAATATGTTACCGATCCTTGGCACACTGGGGAGAAAATTGCCAGTATTCCAAATCAGATAGCTTAAGAAGCATTGGTCCAGAACATGGTAGAAGTTGGAAGTCTCTCTGTTCAGTGCTTCAGTTACTGAATATCTGACAGATGGAGTAGAAATCTAGCCTTATAGTCAGAGAAACGGAAAGGAGGTTCCCTGCAGCCACTCTTCTCTGGAAGGTGGCTGGGATTGCCAGTCTTCTCTTGCCAGACTGGGATTGCCAGTCTTCTCTTAGAAGAGTGGCTTCAACAACAACCCAGTGGCCTAAAGAAGGCTATTTCAGTGCCCTGAAATGGAGCTATTATCAGAGCTTCTTAAAACAACACAAAACAACTTTTAATTATATATAGTGACAGTTAATCACAGCTTTCAGGCAACATCCTCTTTTTAGTTTTCATATCTTAGCAGCTCATTCTCTCTTTGGTGTCAGCCTTTGGTAAAGGATGAGGGCCAAGTACAGCAAACACCTTGATGTCGTAAGCTATAAATGTGTAGGTTTCTGATGGGTAGGGTGCACATTTGGTTCCGGTGGTATTGGGGGGACATTCATGCAGGCAAGCCTTGCCTTCTTTTGGCCATGTGGCTACTCTAGGAGATAAAATGTAAGTTTTTGAAATTCACTAGCAAGACAAAAAGAGATGCTGCTCTTAAGATCCAAATTGCCTCCATCCTTTGTGAAGCTATAAGCTCTTTTGTTAGGTAGAGAGCACTGAATTGCTCAATAAGTCCTTTGTGTTTTTGCATTAGGAAACAATTTTAGGTGCTGTTTTGGTAAAACATGTCCAATTTTTTTTAGAAAAATGTTTTACCTTTGTTGGAGGTAGACACTTGAACTAAGAGCAGCTACAGCATCTTGACAAAATGGTAGCTGGTGGCTAACATTGTCATCCCTCTCGCCCCATATGATTTTTAACACCTTTGGCTGATAAAGAAGCCTGTGGCGCTTTGAAAGCTTGCAATGTGTATTTTGTACATTTTGCTTGGCCCAATAAATATATCATTGTTTTGTGGAGTTTGGATGTTATTGTAGTTTGCTACATGGCTAATACATCTATGCCTGGATATGCTTCATGGCAATGACAGCATACCATTATGCAATGTGTAAAGCTCAGTATACAACTGCAATACATAATGTTGCTATATACAAAACTCTGCTTCTACTACTGTCAGCAGAATATGTCTGTTGCACTATGGAGAATAATTTGTCTTGCATGCATAGCACATGCATGGGACCAGCTTTGCAAATCTGCTGACTGAACTTGGGTTCTATCCAGAAGTTACACAGGCTGCAACCGCCCAGTGGCATCAGTGGCAAAAATCCATGTGACAGGATCCTGATGCAGCCTGAATTAGAATTCAATTTTGGAGCAGGTAAGTCAATTTTTAAAGCTATTCCTTTTGTATGAATGACAGAAGATATGCTTTGCATGCAGAATGTTAAATCCTTGTGCCTCTAGGTTGAACCAGAGAGCTGCTGCCATTCAGCATAAACAACATTGAGCTAGATGGATAAATAACCTGACTAAATACATAGGTAACCAAATCAACCCATTTATAAAGGGAAAATGCAGTATGTCTTTTCAGATTTAACATACAGATTTTAGCAGAATACAATGCCTTGAGATAATCAAGTAGTTGTACATTTCAAGACCAGCAAGTTCCTTCTGTGGGCTTGGAATAATTTCTAATCAGTTGACCTTTAGTGCAAGAATATATGAGATTACTTTGCGCCTTTAGAATTTGCACCAGTAAAAGGAAGTTTTCCAAGAACATTAATGTTGCTGTAGAAACAAACAAACATCCTCCAAAAGATTAGAATTTTGCTCTCCAAGACTCTCTTGAGGATAGGCATCAAAAGCACTTTTCAAGCCAAAAATGGATATACTTTGGTCATCAGAAGTAAACATAAACACATAGAATTCTTTTGATAACAAAGTCATAAACAGCTAAGGAACTCACTTTTTCCATCTTGCTATTCCAGACTACCCCAGGAAATGATTTTTAATTAGCCAGGTGTCTAGCTTCTGTTTTTTCTGCTTCTGAATGGAAAAAAAAACCCTCTTGGAATTTGAGTTCTCAGATTCATATTTTCCAGGTTAGCTGATTAATGTTTGGCATGAAACCAGGCAGCTGGAGTGTGCAAAGGTGGCTTTAAGCTAAATTTGCAGCCAGCTGGATCTGTAGTAGATCAGACATTCAGGTAAAAGCCTTCCTATACCTTTTCCAGGGTGGCATGGACTGCTGTAAAGACACAACTCGAACAGAAATACAGGATCAGAACCAGATGTGTCCAGAAAAAGGAATATCACTTGAACTGTCTCTATAATAACTGTATAAAAATTAGCCTACCAAAAAAGAGATTCTCTTTGAAACCCTAAGATACTGTACTTTTGCTTGGGTTCCATAGGTAATACTGTAATCGCTACAAAAGACCATGGTATTTCACCATCTGTATTTATGCCTTCTGAAGTCGGATTGCAGGCTGACATACTGGCATTATGTCAAGATGTTTGTCTCCTTGGGTATTCCTAGTTTAATAGTGCTAACTATATCAATTTACTACTTGATTACTACTGTTATTGTTTTTATAAAATTTCCTTCTCTGTTTTTTAAAGCAAACTGCAAATATAAAAATGCACATGTGCATGCTACATGCTAATTAAAGCAACCATGTTATTAGAATCAAAATGAAGGCTCCCTTTAAATACTAAATATTTCCAAAGGCTTGGTAGAACAGGTGCCTACATTCTTCTAAAACCTAGTAAAATGAATCAAAAGCCCAGGTGGGAGTGCAGAGGATGTGATCTGGACTAGGGTTACTAGGCCTTGAGGCATTGTCTGAAATGTCAACAAATTGCTATGCTTCTCCTGGTCTTCATATAGGATAAATCTTGTGGAAAATGTTACTGGGAAAGGAGAAAATCTATTTTCCTTTTTGTATGTGAGGTGGTTTTAAAGCACCCATCTGCACACTGTACCAGCAGGCAGCAGATTTGTCTGGCTCAGTGTGAAACTGTTTGTATGTCTTTTGTGCTTGTGCACCAAAATGTTAAAAGGAAAAGGCGTGAACCAAGGAGAAAGATGGTAGATACTTGGAAAATGGGGAGTGGGGCTGCAACTCATGAGCCTTACAGGCCCACTGGCATGGGTTTTTCTTGGGCAAGATTTGTTCAGAATGCATTTTGCTTTTGTCTTCCTCTGAAACTGAGAGAGTGGGACTTGCCCAAAGGCTCCAAGTCAGTTTCCATGAACCTGAGCTTCAGAGTCAAAGTCCAAAACTCTAACCATTACACCATGCTGCCTCCTTTTATGAGAGAGGAAGGCAAAACAATTATCTGGTGGGGGCAAGGCTGGAATATCTACCACATCCCATTCAAACCTTCTTCTTCTGCACAGAGCAAGAGAGACAAAAATGGAACTCAGCATTCCTGGTCAGCATGTGCCTGCAACATTTACAAGGTCAGAGTACATCTCTACCTTTCCTTAAGCAGCTTGGGAACCCAGTCAGAATCTTCATATTTGTCCCAGGCATCCAATTCCTACCAGCCTCTTCCACATGTATACCTTGAAGTTTGAAGGTCAGCTTATAATATGTGTGAGGAAATTGTGAGCCGTGGGCCTTGTGCAGACACAACTTCTTCTTTCTGATCCCCAAATTCCTTTTGACAAGAACCCCAACACATTTTTTTCAATAATGATAATAAAAATCCTGGAGAAACACCCCCCAAGAGAACTCAATTATCACTCCTGGGGCCCTTTCATACTGAACAATTATAGCATTATGATTCCACTTTAAGTGCATTTGATGGAACCTGGAGGTTTGTAATTTGGTGGGACACCAGAGTTTTCTGACAGAGAATTTGAAGTACCTCTCCCTAAACTACAAGCCCCAGGAATCCATACAACAGGACCATGATAGCTAAAGTGGGATCACCATAGCACTATAGTTGTGTAATGTAAAAGGGTCCCTGGAGGCCTGGGATTAATCCAAAATCTCCCTCCAACCTCTCATAGCTCCAAATTTGGCCAATGGAACACAGATGTTACACTTAAAAGTGACTTCCAGTTGCAACTCCTTACCACTTAAGTAGTGTGGGAGTGAAAATTGGCCTTCACTAACTACAAGGTAAGCTGCTGTAGAGCTGGATTCTAGAACATCTGGAATGTCAGAGATCTGCCTCCCCTGCTTTGTGCCTCTCAAAAAAAGATATTTGACTCAGAAAGGTTTAATTTCATTCAGAAAACCCTTCATGACAATCTTTCCCATTTAAAAAAAAAAAACTTGCTGGCAATAGCAAGTTTCACAGTGTTCTACTTTAAAACATATGAATTCTAAGTATCAAAACTCAGCAGCAGGTTGTTTTGTTGTTTTTTGCATTGATAATAGTCATTGTGTGCACATGTGGGCCCACAGGTATTCACCATGGCCATAATCTAACACAGAATTAGTTGCACTTATGTCCATTGAAGTCAATGTATCTCTAGCTATGTGACTGGCCTTTTGCTAAAGTTCTATTTCCAGAGAGATTCCAGATGAAGAACAATGAAGGTGATTTAATTTCTGGAATAGAATACAGTAAAACATTGAGAGTGCATCCAGATGCCATAGTTTCATGCAACCAGCTCAGCTGTGACAGGCAGGTACTGCACTCAGAAGAGTACATTGTCCTGCTCAGCAGCCTCCATCTGGCATGTGGATCAGGACTCTGTGGACCTCAGAGACAAGAAACAAGAATGCCTCTGGGGTCTGTACTAGCTAGATGCATTAAGAAGATGCGGTAATGAAGGCAGGCAATCCTCAGAGGGAATGAAAAACAGAAAGGCAATGGACTAGAAGCAGAGATGGCAGCCACACAGGCAGTCTCTCATTAGCAGAAGGAATGGGTGAGAAAAAATAGCTCAGAAGGGAAAGCATTGCTAGGAAATCTAAGGGCATGGGAGGTGATTATAACAGTAGGATGTTTACTTCCAAATTTTTGTTTTTTCCCTTACAAGATGCAGACTCATCTGATTAACTCACAAAATACTGCAGCTTCTGCCCAACTTTCTGTGGAAAGGAAACATTGTTTTTCACACATTTTAGCAAAGCTATAAAGTGTTTTGCAACCGCTCCAGCTCTTGGTTCCAAAAAAAGGCCTATGTCAGTTTTCCCAAAACAGCTTGCTTTCCCCAGAAACATCATTACCACAAAGCAGCCTTGTTTGTTTTTTAAATACCCATCACTCTAAAAGCCTCAGCTCAATTTCAGTTCAGTTGAAAGGTTTCTTCCACCTTTGTGTTTGAAGTGCATAACAAGATTTTTCCTTCTGTTTCTGTACAGCGTACATAATATTTATGTAGGCTGCTTTCATTCTCTTGTAGATTGGATCAGAATGTGGGAAGATTACCAATGTGGAAAACTGTGGAGATGATTTGCCAACCAGTGTATTGTCCTAAAAGTAGGAGCTTATCCAATGAACAAATAAGATGGCTTACCTCTTCTGGCTTGAATTCAGAATCCAGGATGCCCCCTGATGTTATCATAATCTAGCTGGGATGTCGCCGCCTGGATGCATCCTGGGTTGAAACCTCGCTCAGCCAGCACTTTTTCGAAGTCGGGTTTGGGTTGTGTTAGGCAGCCCTGGTGCAGCCTCAGTGCAGCCTCTGTGCAATCCAGGGATGTGCATCATATGCACACTCCGCCCCTGGATTGGCCTGATGCCAGCCCTTTTGGGCCGTCTGTTTGAGGCCATAGAAAGCAGTAGTAGAAGGCAGCATACTGATGGGACCAGACCTCAAAACTCTGAAAAACCTGTCCCAGTGTTTTGATGTATATTTAAATAGCATGGGCCTGGTACACATGGACAGGAAGCAGTGCTGATTCTAGGGTTCCAGAGCGCACAGCAACCGCATGCTCCAGAACCCTAGAATGTGCTGCCACCACCATCATACCAACGTCCTGTCCATAAGGGCGCTGCCACGATGTACGTGACACATAGCATCCACACGTCATGCACAGGAAGCAGCGTCATAGGGCTGTGCTGCAGCCCTTATGCTGCCGTAAGGAAGAAGCTGCTCTAGGCAGCTTCCTCCTGGCTGAGTATCGTTCCTGCACTGTTTGGCTGCTCTGGGAATGATACGCAGCAAAGAAGGGCGGTGTTTTGCCACCCGTATGTACAGCCCCATGGAGAACAAAAGAGAACTGTGAGGGACATCACAGGTCAATGGCCAAAGAATTTAATAGCATCACCTTCTGGATTCACCCCTCTGGAAATTAAAATGTAAAGTGAAAATGTAAGACAGTGCCTCCAAATTGCATCCCAGCCAGGCAGTTCAGAAAATTTGATGATATATGCTTGATGATATCAAAAGCCACTGAGGGGTCTAGTAGAACTAGTAGGATCACATTCCTCCTGTACAGTTCCTGGTATAGGTCATCCACCAAGACAGCCAAAGCTGTCTCTATCAGAAACCCAATTGAAATGGAACTAGGTAATCCAGGTCTGAAACCAGAATGAAATGGATCTATATAAACAATTTCATTCTGAAATTCCTTTATGTGGATGACTACCACATGATCCAGTAACTTGCCCAATGGTGGAACATTAGAAACTGGTTAGTAGTTGTCCAACATGGAGTTATCCATGGAGAGTTTTTTCAACAGTGGTCTTATAACTGCATTGAGCACTCCCTCTAACCTCTGGCTTTTTTTTAATAAACCAGGAAGGGCAAGAGATTCATACACATGTGGTGACCCTCATCTCTTCAAGAATCCCATCCACATCTTTAGGCTGTAAAAATTAGAAAGTATCCATTATCAGTGGACCAGCAGGGGCAAAGGTTTTACCCACTGAAACTATGGACCGTTCCGCACGGGCCTTTGCAGCGCCCCCGTCACGTGCTAGGGGTTGGCCGAGGACCTAGCATCCATACCGGCCTCACCCCTAGCACGTGATGGGGCGTAAAAATGGCCGTGCCCTATACACACAGGCGTGGCCATTTTTACGTGCCGGACGCTTAGCGTCCGCACGTAGTGTCACAAATATGATGCATCGAGTGCGCCATTGGAGCTTCTTTTTAGCTGCGCCGGGAAGCCTTGCAGTTTGGCCACTGAGACTTCTCAGTGCAGCTAATGACAGCGCAGGCAGAGCGCCACTTTTCAGCACTCTGTAACGCGCCTATATTAGGTAAAGAAATGAGATTTATTATGGTCAATGACCCGCACAAAACAATACAATACAGTACAGTATTATACAATGTACAATATAATAGAAAAAAACAATGCAAGCATACAATACTAATACAAAAAGGAATACACCTTGGAGATACCTCAAACAAGGGTCAATAGGTACTGGAATGAGTAATATTGTACATCAAGTTGTATCAATTTTCTCAGTAATTCAGAAGCTGAATAAATTCTAAAATCTATATAATAAAAAACTATTCAAAGAGAAAATAGGTTCGTTAAAATTAAAACACCATTCTACATCGGCACACTATTAGAGCGACACGAAAAATTGCCACCTTAGCTGTAAACCCTGGCTGAGGGTCAGCCCAGAGGTAGTGAGGTCTACATGATATTATTTGTAAGATTAATGCTATAAAACAATGATGAAAAACAGTATGTTAGGATGGGCAAAATTATACATCAAATTTCATCAGTTTTATCAATGGATCAAAACCTATGTAAATGCAAATAACTTTACAGAGTTTAATCCCTTCAAATACTAAATGAAATTGGTGAAATTAGACTATATTAGGTATAGCATACAAAGTGGAGAGGATCCAAACATTGTTATCTGCAAAATGGCAGGCACGTTATTTACAGTGGGCTGTCAAGTGGTCTGGATTCTCCTCTTCTTGGCCAGTGTTCAAGAGATCACTTGCAGCTTCTCTGGCCAGTTCTTTGCAGACACAATGGTCTCAAAGAAGAAATATTTTTTTCTGCTTGTTTTGCCACAGCATGGGCCTTCTGTGCAATCAAACCTGCTCTGAGTTCTTTTGCCAACGTCACCCTAGTAACTTTCTCACTAAGTCAAATTACTCACATGTGGCATATATTCTCAAAACTGAGATGCACAGTAGTGGAATCTGGGGAGTCCTGATTCTACTACAGTTGAATGTTAAGAACCTGTGGAGATACATGTATGAAAATCTGGACTCTTTAGATTTGTATAGCAGTAGAGAACAAAAAAAGTCAGAAAAATATATGAGGAAAAAAATACATTTCATTCATTCATTCATTCATTCAAGAGGTCAAAAATTGTTTCTTTCATTTAGGGTAAGCCTTTCAATATCTCAGCAAAGACAGATATGACACAAACCTTTCTTTCTTGCATATATTTGTTTAGGTTTCTGTGTGCCTTTTGCTACGTGAATGTAAATTCTCCATATTTTCCTGTCTATTTGTCTGCCTAAACAGTCCTTGTGTTCATTTTCTAGTTACAGCATCTGTAGATTGCTTATATGAATCTACTACTTTGAAATATCCTCATTTTATGTAGCCAGACAAATACAAAAAAGGCTTGAGAAATTCTTGTTACTCAGTCTCTGCTGGAATTCTCTGTGTGTAACAATAAAGCAGAAACAGAAAGTTGAGAGAGAAGAGAAATTCTCTAGAGATATTTTACTGTTTTTATTAAGGAAAAAAATCTAATCTATAGGGATATTGATGACTCTTTCTGTCTAGACAGAAAGAGTGAAAAATACACAGTATGGCCATGAGGTTGGGAGTAATTAAAAGTGATTTTGTGAGCTCTACAGTGATATATCCTTATCATTTTCCAGATTTTATCCTTCGTCTCAACACCTGCATAGATTAAGCCTGCCCAACATTTAAACTCCTCAATAGAGGCTCTGTTACATGTCCTACCACTCTTAGAGTCTAAGCTGGTGAGTACATAAGACAGGGCCTTCTCTGTAACAGCATCTCAGTCGTAGAATGTCTTGCCAAAGGAGTGAAGTTGCTCCATCCCTTTTGAGTTCTCAGCTGGCAGCTAAAATAGCACTGTTTTGTTTGGCTTTTAAGCTTTAAAAGTAGGGCTGGGTTTGAGGTTTTTTTTTAAAGTTGCATTTGTATTTTTAAATATTTAAAAAACTGTTTTAGTCTCTTTTAATGGTCCTTTAAAATATGCTTCACTCACTTGAATTATGCATCTCTTACAAGTCAGAGTCAAACAATGCCCTCAAAGAAAGTAAGCAATTGTAAATGCTCCATATAGTAAATATAGCTTTGCTGGAATGTTTCTCACCCTCCCCCCAGCCCTCCACCCAACTTAGAGGGAAGCCGCCGTGGAACAAATACAATACACAGCAGTTGGAAGAAAAAAGGCCACAACTTTATTTAACACAACTATAACAACCAGAAACGTAGGGTTGGCTCTAATGCATGAGGTCTGGATCTGTCATCCATCAGCCCCTGACTGAATGGATGAACCAAAGTACTTGGTCTCGGCCAAGCTTCAGGATGGCAAGGGATAGATTAGTTAAGCACCCATCTGTTCCAATAATTGATCATGCGATTGATCGCATCCCCACATATGCACATCATTGCATCTCTATTCCTTATCAACGGGGGAAGGCTGTATCGATGTTGCCCCCGCAATGGCAACATCACATTGCTCACAGCACCCCCGTGTCCCCATTGGACTCCTGATCCAGCGCTACGCAGCCCTGGAAACCATGCCCACCAGATCCGAGACCTATGCAACCGCCTCCAAAGTTGTGACAGCAACCCTGTTCCTCCAGAGGGAGGGTGGGTGGCTGAGCCATGCTGGCAATGGAGCAGGCCAGGGTGCCTCATGGCCTTAAATAGCCTGGGAACCAATGGGATGCCGAGATGGGGCGGAGGACCTGCCTCCCAGCCTCCCCACCAATCCCGGGTGGTGCCACCTAATGACGCCGCCCAATCAGGAGGCACTTCTGCCCCCTGGTGCCTTCTGGGACCTGTAGTCCCCGCCGGCATGAGTGGAAGTCCCTCCCTATCCCCTATCGCCGGCCAATCACGGCTCGGGTGGCCCTGCACAAAGGTTTCTGGGGCCACCCGAGCTGGGAGAGCATGGGCGCTGGGCCGTCAGTTCTGCCTGGGCAGCAACTGGGCCGTCCCGCCAAGGCAGGCGGCCTCCTTTCTCAGCATAGAGTTCCACTAAATCTTTTAGTTTTGAAATATGGAAACTTTGGATCTTCTGCAGAGCAGCTGTTTGCTAAGGGCTTCCCTACTATTCTTGGAAAGTTACAAAATGTTTGTGCTTCAGTAAAATTACAACGGTTTATTGCTCAGCTGATGGTTAGGAATGAAAAGCCAGAAATGATGGTTTGCAATGAAAAATGATGAAAACCCAGAAGGTTTCCAAAGAACCATTTGATGGATTATATTTTATCAGAGCTTGGAAGGTTATTTTTAAAGCATAATGAGTTGCTGTTAGGGTTTTAAAGACCAAAAAGTAGTTTGGCAGTATAACTATCTTTAAAAGAAAAATAACTATTTGCACTCCCCCTTTCAACAGTAACAGTGTCCTTTTTAAAATCTATGTGCTACAAACCACGGGGTGATAGTAAAAAAACACATTCCACTCATGACCATCTCCTCATTGCATAAACACATAAAACGGAGCATGAGAAAACAACATGTGAATCATGAGATTTTCTTCTTCCACTGTTTAGTGAGGCCATATCACCATAAATATAAAAAAAACCCTCAAAATTTACAGGTACAATGTCATCAATTACAATAACAGGATCAGTTACAAGTAACTCATTGCTATGGTTCATCATTTTTCATTCTGTTGTCTGATCACAGTGGCGGTGGTAATCTTGTGGAAAGAACATCTGGACTACTCACTGAATCACTACTACTGGAAAATGTTTTATTGGATGAAAAGTCATGGAGCTCCTTGCCTTTGACCTCCTCAGACTCCCAACTGTATCCTATACTTTGCCTCTTTAGGAAATTAAAATGTGAGGATTTGATTCTCCCTCCTCACAACTCTGTGAAGTCAATATGAACTCTGCCACAGACTTTAGCAAAAGCAGAGTCAAGCTCTGAATCATCCTTCAGCCAAGGACAACTTTCTTTGAAGAGATGTTTTCATGAGGCAAGTGAAAAGCAGCTGCCAACTTCCATATAACCAAGGGAGTGATTATATGTTAAAAATATGGAGAAGTCAGTGGCAAGCTTTTCCCCTGTTAAATCTTCTTTTATTATTTTTATGGGATATGGACAATACTTCCCAGTTTAAGGACCTGTGCTCTCTGTCCCACCCAAAACACTAGGGAGTTTATTTAGAACCTTGATACATTTCAAGTCATATCAGATGGATTAACAAAACTAAAGGTTCACCAAGAGGGAGAGGTTACTGCTGTCTCTCTGGCCAACAGACAACAGCATATTGTGAGGCTATTTTGAGAGGTTAAAGATGACATATATTCCATGATTCACAGTTCTCACATATGTTTACACATCCACGTCTCAATTCAGAGGTAACCAAATAAGGACTGAGAGAGATTCCCAAATGAAGCTTAGTGTCCATGTCAGTCGGTTGCAGCCAGCCCAGTTTCTTGGCAACTGCAGTGTGACCAGTAGCACTGGAAGGCTGGCCCAAAGATAATTGTATATGTTACAAAACCACGGAATATTATGGTTGCTCAAGAAAGGATTGGCACCAAGACAGCAAGAATGTTGCATGTCAGGATTGATGTGATTTGGCAGGAACATATGGAGAAGCTTACACAATGCTTGCCCACCCTCTGCTCTCGCCAAGGAGCTTTTAGTTCCCCTCCATCATGAGGGCTGAAATCACTCTTCAAAACTTCCAATATGTACTTAAAAATAGATGGAACCCTACCTCATTTTTCCTTCGGTCTGAAACCAAACAGTTTATACTGCACATAGGAATGTCACATCCAAATAAACCACAGTGTTTACCTCTCACGTATCAGTCGCGCACATGTGGTAGAGGCAGTGGACTGAAGTGGCCTCCACCCACATTGGGAAAGAAGAATGGGTGAGTTTGTTCAGCTGGTAGCTCTGCAGGTGAAGATAGTGAAGTGTAGGTCATTGGACCAATTGCCAGGGTATCTAGGCCACACTCTCATTCCAAAATGTTGATCAGGTTCCTGACTGTCTGTGGTGCACTCCTGTACAAGTGTTGCAAATACAGCTATTCCAGTCACAGCTAAAAATATAGATTCTGACAAGCTGAGGAAGATATATCCCACAGTTTTGTGACAAGCTGGCCAGTGTGCTCAGAGAAAAAGAGGAAAACAATGCACTAGAGATAATAAAAATACCTTTCCTTTAATATGAGACCATTTTAGATGACCCACAGGAGAGCCACACCCCAGCACAGCCATGGAGATACAACACAATGGAATATCAGAGTTGTTTCCAAAACTGTAGAATCAAACAAAACAACCAGCTGCCTAATTTTCTTTGTTATTTTTATTTGTGACTAATCCTGGATACCCTAAACTTTTGAAAAGTACACTTACACCTCACCATATTCATCTGGTAGAGGAAATATTTTGCAAGCCAATGTGTGAATTGTATGCAAATATGACTCTGGTTCAACCCCATGCCACTCAGATAGGCCTGGGGAAAATCCCTATCTCAGATGCTGGAGAGCCACTGCCAGTCAGAATCCTGGGCTAAATAGACCACTGGTTTGACTCAGTGTAAACTGAGTCTAGTGTTCCTAATATAGAAGTAGAGTGATGTCAACTACAGAAAAGGAAAAGCAGGAATGGACCGATTTGAAATCTGTAATAATTTAAACATACAGCTTGTAATCTGGTTAGAAGGTTAGTTGCCTACAGGATATTGATGTCATATGTGCTTTCTTGATCTGACCATAAACTCAACACTGTATCATAAAAACTGAGGCTGGGATCTCTGAATAGGGATATTCCTAGTTCAAATCTCACCTTACTTATGATTCATTTGCTGTTTTCAAGCAAGTCATGATGAATTGCTTGTCTATTTTTGGAGTTTGGATGATTGCAACAAATGCTGGATTAGGTGGACCTTGGTCTGAGCCAGAAAAGCCAGAGGTTAGAAAAATTACTTTTTTGGATGCAACTACTAGGATCTTTAAGTGAGCACAGCCAGTGGGTGTACTAAAAAGAAAATTCTAAGAGTTATAATTGAAGACTGGAATCCTTTTTGATGCTAAGTGGAATGTCACATTTTACTAGCATACTTATGCCAGAGGTCTGGGGGTTGAAGCTTGCTTTTTTCTCCCAACTATGCCATGGGACCTGGATGCCAGCAAAGCACAGTCACTTGGTGGCTTTTGGGGTTGGGGAGTTGAGGTACAAGCAGGTGCATCTATTTGCCATTGCTTAATGAGAAAAAAAGACTTTTTGCAAGGAAGCAGTTGTTACTTCCTTGTGCAACAGCTGAGTAGCGGTTTGAGTGTTGGACTATGACTCTAGAAATCAAGGTTCAATTCCCCACTCAGCCATGGAAACAATTGGGTGACCTTGGGTGAATTACACACACTCAGCCCCAGAAAACCCCATGATAGGTTTACCTTAGGGTCATCATAAATTGAAAACGACTTGAAGGCACACTACCACCACCACTGTTTATGCCAGTGTAAGTCACTATAAAGATTCCAGACCCCTGAAGTAACTTTTCCAAGTCTGAGCCATTATTGCCTTAAGCAAGAGTATATTTTCAGTAAAACTTAAGGCAGAAAAGATACACCCCAATTGTTTACGAGCCTGCATTTGCACTTCTGTTCTGAAAATTTTAAACATATAAGTAAGCTCTTGAGGAAACTGAGCCAGAGTAAGAAAAAGTAGATGATGCAAGGCTGAAGTCAGCCTAACCTTGAGGTATAGCCTGTGTTCAATTATGCCACAGACTGAAGGATTGCTCCCTTGCAATCTTCAACTTCATGCTGATGGTTAGTAGAAAAATACAATAAGCCAGCAATTTTTCATGCCATTTTTTCCAGAATGTCCTTGTTTGTGCTTGAGCTATCCGCAGGTGTCTCAACAGCAATTGCACTAGAACAGAGTATTTGTTTTTTCTCATTCTGAATAGTAAGCAAGCTTGCCATTGGTCTTCTAGATTAGTGTAGAGTTATTTTTGCATTCTTTGTCCTCACGATGTGGATTGAGAGGGGTGTTTACTGGGTTTGATGGAAATAGGTCCATAGTAGAATTTTCTACAAATTTAAAAAAGTTTTAATACAATATTTATAGAATATGATGTGATACAGGACTTTCAAAAAAAAAATTCCTGATAACAGAAACAAACAAAGGGTTAATGAGACCAAACTAACAGTAAGCCACAGAAGAAAGTTAAAGTTTGATGGCATTACTTTTCTTTCATAATCCTGGCTAGGAATAAAGCAGAGGTAGAGAGCCAGCATGGTGTAGTGGTTTGAGCACTGGACTATGACTCTGGAATTCAGGGTTTGATTTTCTGCTTGAACATAATAAACACTGGGTGACCTTGTGCAGGTCACATTCTCTCAGCCTCAGAGGATGGCGACAGTAAACCCCCTATGAAGAAATTTGCAAGAAAACCCTATGAAAGGTTTACCTTAGTAGCCAAACAGACTCCCCCCCCAAAAAAAAAGTTCTATACTTGGTCTGAGGGACTATATAGGGCTAAATTCTTATTAGGAAATAAAATAAACGGATGCCACACATTTGGTGTTTTATTTTGTTTTATTAGAGTGAGTAAAAAGAACCCAACCTATGGTCAACTCTTAAAAGAAATTTACCCTCTATAACAGGGGTAGGCAACCTTTTTGAGCCGGGGGTCGGGTTGCTGTCCCTCAGACAACTGGGGGGCCGAAGCTGGGGGGTGGAGCTTCCACCCTCCGGGGGCGGGGCCATGTGCCAGGGGTGGAGCTTCCACCCATTGGGGCGGAGCCCTGGTGCCGGGGGCGGAGCTTCCACCCCCGCGGGCCAGGCCTCCTCCTCTTTGCTTGCCCCGCCCTTTCAGAGGCCGGGAAAGAGCTGGTGGGGGCTGCCAGCTCAGGAGGCCTCCCCCTCTTTGCTGGCAGGGGCCGCCAGCACTTGAAGCCTCCCCCCTCTTTGCCGGCCCCTGGCGGGGCTCCAGGCCCTGTCAGAGCCCGGCAAAAAAGCCAGCAGGGGCCTCCAGCGCTGGAGGCCTCCTCCTCTTTGCCAGCCCTTTTGCCGTTGCTGGGGCCAACGGGCCTCCCAGAGGGTCGCTGCCGCCGCCGGAGCCCTCTTGGAGGGCCCCAGTGACAGCAGCGGGCCTCTTGGAGGGCCCCAGCGACGGCAACGGGCCTCTTGCAGGGTCCCAGCAATGGCAACGGGCCTCCCAGAGGCCCGCTGCTGCCGTCGGAGCCGTGTTCGAGGGCTCCAGCGGCCGCAGCGGGCCTCAGCGAAGTCTCATGCGACCTTTCTTGTGGTCGCACGAGACTTCACCTCTAGGCCTCTGCCATTTTGTTTGTCAAAATGGCGGCCCCCGGGAGCCGGAAAAAGCCACAATCGGTGGCGATGGCGGCAGGGGCCGGCGGAAAGGCCTCCGCAGGCTGCATCCGGCCTGCGGGGCAGAGGTTGCCGACCCCTGCTCTATAATGTATTTCAAAAGCAAAGTATGGCACGTTCCAGACCGCCCTATAGCAGGCAGTTTCCCGCCGCCACCATTAGCTAAGCCGAGAAGCCCCAGCGGCCAGATCGCGAGGCTTCCCGGCGCAGCTAAAAAGGAGCGTCGAAATGGCGCTCCTTTTTGGCTCCCAGAAGTAGCGCAGCAAGGCGCGAGGCACGCACTCGTGGCATCACCTCCGCAGTGCCATGTCCGGACGCTGTGCGTCCAAGACGTAAATATGGCGTCCCCCGTGTGGATGGGGGCCGCCATTTAGTATGCGCTCCACGCGTCCTAGGAACAAGGCTGTTTAGGAAGGTGAGACCCTTCCTAACCCTAGCACACCCCTTCCTAACCCTAGCACGCGCAGAGCGCGTAGTAAATGGTGGCTATATGTGAAGAGAATGATCTTGAGAACCACACTGCTCTTGAGAACTTTATTTCAAATAGTTTTATTTTTGGGGCGAGGTCAAAATGGATGTGGAAGAACCCTTTTTAAGACCTAGGGCCAAAGCAAACTGGCAAAATACGCTGGTGTCCCAGTGGCTTGGGGGCATGGCATACACACCACACACTCCCCCAAGCTGGCAAGAAGTTGCCATGAAGCTGCCCAGCTGTTTACATGACATTTAGATGCCACATGGCACAGGAGTGCCGAAAGGCCATGGTAGTGGTGGAAAGGGCACAAAAGGGAACAAAATTGACTGGCATTTTGCCGCTTTTTTTTGTGCTGGAAAAAAGTTGGATTGCGGCCATGGCATGCGGTTGCTGCAGCTCCAATTTGCCGCTTAAAGGGGCGGCATCACGCCACCCCTTTGGGCTGGTCTGTTTCGGTCCATAGTCTCTGAAAACAGTTGGTGTTTTGGGTAAGATAGTTTTCTCTGGTTTTGAGTAATGTGATGAAATGTCATCAGTTCCAAATACCAAGAAATTAAATAATAAAGGTTGACCCAATTAAGATGGCCAGGCTGGGCTTCTACTGAGGCTCCAGTCCCTTACCTTCAAGACATGGGTTGATGAATCACAGCCCTTCCCCATCACTGGGATATCACTGTCTGTCCCACTCCTGCCATTCAACCCAATTCCTTTGCTCAGAACAATCCTCAGGGAGGCTCAGGTAGCTATTTCTGAGAGCCACAGAAGTATGCTATAACACAAATGTGATAGCTATGGTTCTCTGGGGTAGTTCCTCTCTCTGGAGGTTGAATGGATCAGCTGCCTGCCTCATGCCTATATCGAAGGATACCTCAGTTTAAAACACTGAGCATGTAGTCTCTCCAGAGAGCCACACTGGCCACTTCACTGATCAATTAAGGCTGCAAAAGCAGGCAAACAACTGATGTGGTTCTTAAGAGCAATTTCCAGGTCCAAGCTCTGTGCTATGCATAGCCCCTTCTTTGGTGTCATAGGCCATCTCAACCACAATCTCACTCTAGGGGAGAACAACTCAAAGCAAGCATATTCTAAGGTAAAGGTAAAGGGTTTCCCTTGGCAAGATTGTCTAGCCATGTTTGACTGTAGGAGGTGGTGCTCTTCTCTGTTACTTAGTCGAGGGAGCCAGCACTATCAAAGACAACTTCCATTATCATGTAGCCAGCATGACTACACAAAATGCTGTTACCTTCTCACCGAAGTGATACCTATTTATCTACTTTCATTTTTACATGCTTTGGAACTGTTAGGTTGGCAGAACCTGTGACTAGCAACAGGAGATCACTCCGTCACGCCAACCTTATGGTCATCAGAGTCAGAGTCTTAACCACTAAGGTACCACAGCTAGAATAAATATTTTAATGCGATTAAAACCAGAAATCTATTTTGCAGCAACAATATTGTCATTGAGGATAGGCATATCTGCTAGTTTTGCTTTCTCTTATATTCTAATTTTGTGATTTTTGGAAAATTCTGAAAGAAAATGAACTGGATGGCAAGGAGGAGAAATCATATTGTAGAAATAACAAAAATGTGTGGCTGATGCTTTGCTCGTGTTTCTCTGCACAAAACAGACATACACATAAAATGTGCATTCATGTAGAGCCAAACTGTGTGCTACTATACTATTTTTAAAAATCACAAAGGGTGATAGAAGAAATTTTAAAAGTGGCTGGCTATGAGGTTGTGGATGTTGTAGTCTATAAAGCAACTTTTTCAAAGTTTTCTCAGAAAGAGAGAGATAATTCCCCACCCATGTTTGTTTCACATTCAAAATTCCTCTGTCTGTTATTTGCCCTCTCAAACTTGTAATTCACTGTGTAGGAAGGATAAGATTAACATCCTCCTCTCTATGCACTGTGTTCCTGAACTAGATTGGGCCCCTGTGTGGCTGCTTTTTGTGAGAACATAAATTGACCAGTACATGAACATGAGTGTGTGCTAAACATAACATTAATTCCACCCAATATTGAATTAAAGGAGAGAAATTGTTATCATGAATCCAAGGTAAGCATCCCTGCAGACAAAAAAAGATTAGCTGCTATTTATATATCAGAAATGCAGTCTGGGTGTTCAAGAATTTAACACACAACAGTCAGCAATCTCATTTAGTGTGCAGATCTCTAAGCCTACAATGAGATCAGAATAGGTTAATTTTATAGCCATATTTATTTATTTTTATGTATGTATTTCATTCATTTACATCCTGCCTTTCCCCTAATTTGGGAATCAAGGTCTCTAGCAACATGCTTAAAAACATTACAGATAAAAATGATTAAAAAAATAATAATAAAAGAATTAATATAAGTGATTTAAAAAGTTATTAAACAATTCATAAAATTAAAACAATACGATTAAAACAATTTAAATGAAAATACTGCACCCAAATCTTTAAAAAAACACAGACAGCATCCAGACCGCACCCAAGTTTGTAAAAGACTGATGGCACAAACATATTTTGGTCTGCTGATGGAAAGAGTGCAAAGATGGGATCCTGGCCTGCTGAAAAAGCAGAAACCATTACTGTCATGTCCCACCATTTCTCAACACTTGGGGGTTCTAATGTAGTGCTTCCAATACTGGGAAGGAGGGGATGCACACCATGCTTTCCTCCTTTCCTTTATTTTTTCCTCCTTGTTTCTACATACATTCTCTGCAACATATGCTGGCAGATATACGTCACAGACACCAGAGTACAGAAAGCAGTATGAAATAGCAGGTCTGAATATTCAACTGACTATACATGATTTAACCATAGGGGGAGGGCAGTTGAACAAAGCAAGTTAAAAGAGACAGTGTGATTAATGGTTTGAGCTTTTGGCTAAACTCTGGCAACCAAGGTATGAATCCTCAGTTGGCATGAAAACCCATGGCTCAGAGGAAGGCAATGGCAGCCCTCTTTGAATAAATCTGTCCAAGAAAACCCCACCATAGGTTTGCTGATGTCATCATCAAGGCAGAAATTACTTGAAGGCACATGACAACAAAAATAATATCCATATGACAATCCATAGGAAAAAATCCATATGACAGTATGCTCTCCTCTTCACATCCATCTCTTTCCACATGAAGAAAGCAATGAGCTCCTATGTTCAAGAACATGTAGAAAGTAAACCTGAAACAGTTCTAGGACTAGGGTTGCCATAACCCTGTGGCAACCGGGTTTTTCCCGTTTTGGCTGCACTGCCCGTCACGGCACGGGTGCAGCCAAAAACCGGAGAAAAGCTTGGTTGCACGGGGTTGCTGGGCAACCCTGGGGCCTGCTGCCCTCCTCCTCCTCCCCCGCGCATGGTCGCGCGAGGAAAAGGAGGGCAGCGAGGCCTGAGGCAGAGGAGGCTGCAGGGAGGCGGTGCCTCTTGGGCGCAGCCGCGCCAACCTCCCCGCCTCCCTGCAGCCTCCTCCTCCTTCCTGGCTCCGCGGGGCCAAGAAGAGCGAAGCCCGGCATCGCCGCCGGCTCCTCCCTCCTTCCTGGTCCCGGCGGGGCCAAGAAGGAGCGAGCCGCAGCACCGCCGCCGCCGCCCTCCTCCCTCCTTCCGGGTCCCGGCGGGGGCCAAGAAGAGGCGAGGCCCGGCGATCGCCGCCGGCCTCCTCCCCTCCTTCTGGTCCCTCGGGGCCAGAAGAGGCGAGGCCGCGGCGATCGCCGCCGGCCCCCCCTCCTTCCTGTCCCTGGGGGGCCAGGAAGAGGCAGGCCCTGATCCTGGCTCCGACGCGCGGGGCCAGGCGGGGAGGGAAAGCCTCCTTAAGTGGAGGCTTTCCCTTGCCGTTGGCCTCTCTCCCGCCGCGATGCGGTAAAATGTAGGACAGAATTTTCAATGTAGGACACACTTTTGGGTGTCCTACATTTGAAAATTTTGTCCTACATTTTCCCCGGTTTCGAGGTCCAGCAATGGCAACCCTATCTAGGACCCTTTATGAGCCCCGAGATCCTCGTAGAGGCCCTTTTCTCTGTCGCACGACCTTCCCAGGCTCTTGTGGGACCAAGGGCCTCCTTGGTGGCTGCTCCTAGACTTTGGAACTCCTTTTTTC
>NC_056526.1:142663308-142668921 GCF_019175285.1 Sceloporus undulatus | reverse complement strand
TTTTTTCAGCAGCATCAGCACTGGGAGGAGGATGGAGAGCTAGAGAAACCCAGACCTCCAGTATCTGATTGGAGCAGTGTCTTCAGTAAGCAATACAATAAAGCTTCAATGGAGAGAAATGGGATTCTGCTCTAGCCAACCCTACTGGAGTCATGTATGCCTGCACAAAACAGGAAGGGTAATCACCAGAGGTCTCCAAATTTCTTTACTGAGGATTGATAAACAGCAAAACAGAGAGGAACAGAGAGAGCAGATAAAGCTGCCTTGCCAGCTCTCCCCAGGGTGTCAAAAAATCATAGATTTATAAGTCTGGCCACCAAACTGGAAGTCGTAGGGAAAGTGGAGGCTGATAAAAGAGAAGGGGAAAAAATAATTCCTGGATGCATTTTTTTTTTTAAAAAAAGAAGCCTTTACATTGGTCTCTAAAAGGTGTAAAATGTTTTTTGTTTACTTATCCAAGGCTTATCTCACCTGGTTGTTCCATCATTTCACATGTGACTAGTGTTAGCTTTGAATAAAAGGTTTGCTGAAACATGTTGAACTGTTCTTCTTTTGAGAGTGTAGAGAACCTATCCCTCCTCTTCTTATAACAATTCTGCCTGTGGCACCAAATTTTATGTTAAGGAAGCGATACTCAGCTACATACTTCATTAACTGAAGTATCTCTGTCTCTTTACTCCAGAGTTTTCTCTTTTTAAAAAATTCAATCTATATCAGTGCCTTGTATGATGGTGGCTGTATGGAACCCACAGTTCTTCCCTTTTGGAAAAGGTGATCATGGGTGTTCAAAAATTATTTGTTATGAAGTCTGTTTTAATTTCCCTGCCTTCCCATTCTTGCCCTACACAAGTATCCATACTGAGCCAGAAGCACTATGATCAGAATCCTGCTGGTGCATTTGCCAGCTGCAAGCAGCCTATTTCTACAAAGCCTTCCTTCAGGGTCACTGTGCCGACAAACAGTCTCCCCTAATTATAGCAGCATAGTGCACTAGCAGGATTCTGGCCAACATTTTACAGAGGACGCTATCAGACAAGGGAAATCGTAAGTATAATCCAATGGCAATCTGAACGCAATCATGGGGTTTAATGTTATTGCGTGATAGACTATCACACGCAATATCGGGCAATGGGAAGTCAGTCCGAACGCAATCATGGGGTTTCACATTATTGCGCGAGAGGTGATCACACACAATTTCAGGCAATGGCAAGCTATTTTCAGGCAATGGGAAGTCAGTTCGAACGCAATTCGAATTCACATAAATTCGCTGAATTAGCGAATTCACATGAATGTGTTCTGGCCCCACTTTCTTTTCATTCGAAATTAAGAGAAATTCCTCCCATGTGATAAACTCCAGAGTAAGGTTTCTGGATCTCAGGCCTGGCCCCTCTTCTCCAGTCTTTGAGGCCAAGGAGAGAAATGTCAGGGTGAAAGGACTTTTTTTTTTTTTAAAAGTGTGTGTATCTATATTTTCTTCATTACTGAGATTTGGTGGTTTGGGTTTTTAAAAATTTGAATAGTATCCTCTGTGCAACTGTGGTGGATGTTTAAAGTGTGATGCTTAATGACATCACTAAGGGATATCTCTTTAATATTGCCAGAGCTCATCTCTCTAGATATCACTGTGAGATCACAAAGAGTCATCCCCAAGTTTCAGTATTATTGCAGTGGTAGGGAGATTTGCTGTTTGGGAATTATGAGCCCCAAGCTCCCTTGGATACACATGGATAGCTTTGTAGTTCTTCCTGGCCATGAAAAATAAAAGAAACACAGGTCATGCTTATGGCAATAAGTTTTTGTACAGGATCAGATATGCAGAGTTCTGGGTAACTCAAATCTGTGTTGGTTCCATCAAATCAATTAGTCAACTAGAAAGTATCAACAAAACCTTTTTCTTCTTTTTTGGATCCATTTGACTTGGGGTGGAGTACATACAGACTTTTTAAAAAGTTAAAGGAAGTCCCTTGACATGAATGTGTAGTTGTAACTTTTTACTAGATATATATTCTGAGATTTCAGCTTAAATCCAATTGTTCAGTCCAAGTGGAGTAAATCTATTGAATCCCTTGCAATTTGCTAAGCAAACACTACCTCCTACAGTCAGACACAGCTAGACAATCTTGCCAAGGGAAACCCTTTACCTTAGAATATACTTGCTTTGAATTGTTCTCCCCTAGAGTGAGATTGTGGTTGAGATGGTCTATGACACCGAGGAAGGGGCTATGCATAGCACAGAGTTTGGACCTGGAAATTGCTCTCGAGGACCACATCAGTTGTTTGCCTGTTTTTGCAGCCTTAATTGATCAGGGAAGTGGCCAGTGTGGTGCTCTGGAGAGACTACTTGCTCAGTGTTTTAAACTGAGGTATCCTTCGATATAGACATGAGGCAGGCAGCTGATCCATGCAACCTTCAGAGAGAGGAACTACCCCAGAGAACCATAGCTATCACATTTGTGCTATAGCATACTTCTGTGGCTCTCAGAAATAGCTACCTGAGCCTCCCTGAGGATTTTTCTGAGCAAAGGAATTGGGTTGAATGGCAGCTAAGCAAACAATTAGATAAATTAAGTTGATTAAATGGGTCTGCTCTTTGAGACTAGCAATTGGATTTCAGACTTTACATTACTGGCATAACTACTGTATTTCTGATAATTAAATTAGCACATATGGAGATCCAGTCACTGTGGCGGGTTACATACCGCCGAGAAGCGGCGCTCTCCCACTGTCACCGCTTGCAGCGTCCGGGAGCTTCAGCTGCCACACCGCGTGTCTCCCAGACGCTCCGAGGAAGGAGCGCAGAAATCGCGCTCCTTCTGGGGCCAGAGAAAAGGCGCACTATGCGCCGTGGCACAGTCTCAATATGTCACAACCACGCCGCCTCGTAATCATGGCGGCAGCCGTGTGGAATGGCTGCCACCATTTTGTGCATGCGGAGCACGTACTAGGGTTGGGGTGTGTGGAAGCACCGCCCCTTCCTAACCCTAGTACGCGCTCGTCGCGTACTTTCTGGCGGTCTGTAACCCGCCTGTGTTTCCTTTTGCTATTGTGAGTTAGAAACACCACACTTCCTACTTCATAACTATCAATGTTTTATTTTATTCAACTGTAAATTAATTAATATGATTGTTTGATAACAACATAAAAAGCAAAAATAAAGAGGGAGGGACTACCACACAACCTCAATTGTATTCTGATCCCTGTAAATCCCTCTGTTAGAAAGCAACCAAACACATTAGTGCTTCACTTGGAGATGTACAAAAGAAACAGAAAAGTTGAGGGGGATGAAGGGTCCTGTAAAATAGGATTGTGACTTTCTCATCCACAAAATAAGCACATAAGCACTACAATGATATGAATTTCTTGGCCTGAAGTGGCATTGTATTTCAAGGAGATTACAGCTTTCACTTCCCGGGTAGCTGTTGGAAAATGCTAAAACAAACCTTCTGGGACAGTTGGAGTTTTGAACACATGCAAAACCTGACAGGTTTCACATCTACAAATTTATGACCTGATCTTCAACGTTGTTATGTCAGAAAACTGGAATATAAACAAGTTTTGTTCCATTGGTTTCCAGCTTTAATATAAGCATTTAGGCAGAAATGGTTAACAGATTTAGCTGTCTAAATAGAAAGAATAAAAAGCCATATTCCAGCCAAACCCCAAACTTGTGGCAGGCTGCCCTGAAGACAAGGTGTTGTTCTCTTTGGGCTAATGATGAATACATCACCCTTCCCTTCAGCAAGGCATCCTTGCAATCATTCACACCCTTAAGTGTTAATTTCCTCTCGTTTAATTGATTGCCCCACAAATTAGCACTCTCTGGTAGAGTTGCTACCTGGAAATGTGTTATTAAGACTTCACTTGTAAATGTGCTACTTTAGATCCTTTGTGCCTTTTACACTTTGGGCAAAACGAGAGCATGTTCTGGAGATTTGTAAAAAATCAATGCTGGGAAGTGGGAAAGACAATGTGAGTAGTGTGTTTCACTCAAAGAACAATGCACTTACTTTGTGAATACATGTAAGGAAAAGCACCAGGTAAAGATATTGGAAGTCTCCGTATAATCCACCCAGCTATGGCTAGCTAGCCATACAGAAAATGTGCTGATCCCCAATTGGGTACCTTCTGCTAGTTACAGCCCAGTAATGAGTGATGATTGCTAATCCTGGAAAGCAATGTTTTTCCTCTTTCTTTACTGTCATTTCCTCTTCACGTGACCTCTCTAAAAATTTTGACAGTGACAATTTTGCTCCCCTTGCATTCCATCTCTTAGAAATATGTTGATTGTTAGCAAGGGGATAAGTGAATGAAACCAACAGAAAAGTGGTGGTCTACCTCAGGAAAGAGGACCCCAAAAACATTTTGTCCAAGCAGTTCCCTTCCTCTTATAAATCTGGAACTTGCACTATTGGGATGGATGCACATGAAGAGATTATAAAACTGGAACAAAAAGAATTTAACTGGAGCACAGTAAGGTGACAGTGAGACCCAGTGTGGTGTGGTCATTGGTGTTGGGCTATGATTTTTGAGAGCAGGTTTGGAATCCCCACTCAGCCATGGAAACCTACTGGGTTTGCTTCAGCAAGCTACACTGTCACATCCCCAAAGGAAAGCCAAGTAAATACACCTCTGAACAAAACTTACCAAGAAAACCTCATGACAGGGTGATCATAAGTCAGAAAGAACTTGAAGACCAAAACAGTCAGGTGACTCACTACAGCCTGTTCTTGGTTCATGTGAAGAACAGGGTGGTGGCCCACCATTCTTGGTGCACCTATGTATGGACTGTATTTTATGCCCAAAAGTAACTGCTTGTGTGGACAAAGAAAGTAGAAATTCTGCTCAAGGTTTTGTGATGCTGTTGACACTAGGCACTGGTCTTCAGTTACTAGGTTATGACCTGTATGAGGTAGGTCATACCAGTGGCAACAATATTTGAAAACATAGCTGGGAGGGGGGGGGAGGAAGAGACAGAAACAGAGATATCAGTAGTCTATACCAGTCTAACTATTATGGCTTCCCTGTCAGCATCTATCGTGGTGGCTATAATATGTAGCTTTGAGGCTAACAGTCCAGATTGACAATTTCTAAATGTGAAAGCCTTCAACTTCACAATTTCTAACGTTCCTAAAGAGAGTAAGTTAAGTCAGCTGGGCACACTGTCCCACACTTAGAAAATAGATTGGAGCCTGATCATCGTTGTTTCCATTTTAAATTCTTGATTTTTATAATGAAATAGGTCATTACTTGCCTTACCCTGAGTCCCTCTGTTGACCATCCTTTCAATTTCACTAGGAGCAAAAGCACTCTTAATCAAAGCTAGGCGTCACAAATTATGAACACAGTTAATCTAAACAGAGGTCAGAAGTTGGAAGTAACACATTACATACAGATCACAACACTGCTTGCATCATCTTGCTCTTTGAAATAACAGGACATAATGATTTTCTTTTTCTGAAATAATAGAATGGATATATTTCAGGGTGAAGAGCAAGTTTACTTTCTATTTTAAAACATTTCTTAGGGAGACATTTGGAGGGTTATGTGTTTGTGGCGTTGTTTTTGTTGTTTTGCGTTTGAAGCCATTTGTCTATTTTTATGTTCTCTTGTAAC
>NC_056526.1:142653918-142663298 GCF_019175285.1 Sceloporus undulatus | reverse complement strand
ATAATAATAATAATAATAATAATAATAATAATAATAATAATAATAATAATGTGACACTAATGTTACTCACAAAGTGAATGTACATGTGTTATATTGAGAAATTAATGAAAAAGACCTAACATTACTTTTGAAACAATAATGTTCAAAGCGTTGAGAAAAGCTGCCTTTGCTTTCTCTCTTTCTGTTCCCTACAAAGCCCCATTTCTTAACTATCTCTCCTGCCAACTGGCTGCCTTCCAAGATTCAGCAGAAGCAACTTAGTCCTAATGCTGTTCCATGCACAGCTGCAGTGGGATTCAGCCTGTCAACACTCATAAAAGAAGGTAGTGAACTGAGATGACAGTTTAACAATATTTCGCCTTCAACCATTTGGTGCCTTCAAACCTAGACTGCATTTTTAACACATATAATTCACATCCTAGGCTTTATACAAAGGATAGGATTCGGCACTGTGTTTACAGGAGATATGATTATAGCCAGTGATCCATGTACAGTATATTGTATTCTCCCCCGCCCCCCAATTTGGATTCACGTAACAGTAATCTATGGGTGTGCAACAGCATGCTGCTGTAACTGTCTGCTATGGTAACTCCCTCTGATCATTTTCTTTAGCCATTTATGTTATTTAATACTCTCAAAGAGTCAGAATACAAAGCTATACCCCACCATCATCCTAAAAGCAAGGCTTGGGATGGATTTGTGATGGGGGCAATGAGGTCCATTCGGCATATTGATCCTGCTTAGTATTAACTTTTATGTGTAATTAATACTAGTGGATCAATCAGTCTTGGGTTTGGAAGTGAAATTTTATCTGATTGCAAGCATTACTAATGCTACCCCGATCCTTATCTGTTGAAAGAAAAAAGGAGTTCTTAACAGGCATGCATAACCCCCTTTTTATGATTGCACGTACCTTACCAAATATTATAAAAGGCCTATTGTGTGAAATGGATACTAAATGGACACTTGTGGTTCCCATGGACATAGCTGCACATTCAGTTAATGGGATCAGCACAGTCTGTTAAATTGCACTTTGCCCCCCCTTCCAAAAACAAGTCTATAAAGATCAATGTTTGACTACAATATTTGCAGATACTTTTCTATTTTCATCTTTTATACTTTGGCCCAGAAAACATCACAGTGATGGTATTCTGGAAGAGATATTGCATCTTGAGGCAATAATTGCTACACATTTTAATGTTTGGCTGTGCCAAATGTTTCACAATTTGTAGGGGAGTGCTTTAAAAAAAAAACTCCTCTGAATACAAGCACAGTCTTTGTTCATAATGATGTGCACTGTCTTTGGTCTAGAATGCCAAGCCATTGCAAATATATTAAAACACATAGAGACACACAAACTCTCTCCCCCCACATTCCAGAAAGTTTGAATAGACTGCCTTCCCAAGGAAATGAGAAGTGTTTTTAATTGGTTTTTGTGGGTTTTTTGGGCTATGAGGCTGTGTTCTAGAAGAGTTTATTCCTGACATTTCACCAGTAGCTGTGGCTGGCATCTTCAGAGAATGCTGGCGTGGAGGAGAATGGGGTATATATACTGTTGGTTGAGGGGACATGATTTGCATGTTAATCTGTGTATTGTTCTGTTTTTGAATGGCAAGACCTACAGGGTGTCCATTTACTTAATGATCCATTGTCTGCTGGGAAACCCCCTCACCCTGGGTGGTTTTCATTTGCATTTTCTGAGTCTTGATTTTGGTGTTTTTCGGGACTGGTAGCCAAACTTTGTTTACTTTAAGGGTTTCTTCTTTCCTGTTGAAATTGTCCAGGTATTTCTAGATTTCAAAGGCTTCCTTGTGCATTCTGGCCAGATACTTGTTGGCATGGTCTAGAATTTCAGTGTTTTCCTTCCTTCTGGGTGGTTGTTTTTCTTCATTCCTATGGGTTTTTCCTGGATCTGGCAGCCCTTCTGATGTCTGAGCTGGAGTAACCAACACACAATAGAACAATATACCTAGATCAATACACAGATTAACATGCAAATAATTTCCCCTCAATCAACAGTATATATACCCCACTCTCTTCCATTCCAACATTCTCTGAAGATGCCAGCCACAGCTGCTGGTGAAATGTCAGGAATAAACTCTTCTAGAACACAGCCTCATAGCCCTAAAAAAACCCACAAAAAACTATGGATGCCAGCCATGAAAGGCGTCATCTTCACATTTAATACTGACATTTCGCCAGCAGCTGTGGCAAAACATGTTTTAATATTTCTCAGTTTACAAAACAGAAATTAAAAGCAAATACAATGAAGGATTTTTGGTTTTGTCATACATTTGAAAATGTTTTTAGCCATATAAGCTCTGTAAGTGGTCATTAACAATATAATGTATTGGAGAATCTGAAAACTTTCTTAAGTGATTATTGGCTAAATAGTTGGAGATTTTTAGTCAGAACTCTGCAGCAGTTTATACTTAATTCAGTTCTTAACTTGTGCAGTAATGTCTCCTGGACTAGCACCCTCAAACCTAATGGAAGTATTATTCAACCATTCTCTGATCATCAATGGAATGGATCTCCTTCTCTCCGTTAAGCTGATGCCCAGTAAAATAAGTTGGGAGGTTTGTTAAGACTATGACAATAATGTCAAAATTGTAAGTAGCATTCATGAATATAAAACAGTTACAGTTATGCTATTACCACAATACTCACTCACCTCCAACCTACCTTACTGGGCATCAGCTGGTTGCCGATGACTTGCCAATGTTCTGAGCATTGTTGAATGACGTCTTTATTAGGCTTAGGAAGTTGGACAAGGAGAAGTTACTTAGTTAAATATTGAGTTAAGTATAAGTTGATATATGATACTGACCTTTGATTTTATGTCATTTTCAAATAAGACACATATTTGGAAACACTGATAAAAGTCATTTATATTCATAGCACAACAAAATGGAAGTTCAATATGACTTTCAGTTACTGTTTATTGGCAGACCAGCCATTTCCCCTACTCTTTACACAATATTTTTCTAACACTTCAAAACCACATCAGGATGATGCACTCTGTGGTCAGTTAATTGTTGTCATATTGAGTCTGTGTTAAGTTCTGAAAAGCACCTATTATCTTCTACCAACCTGAATAACTATTGAAGGACTAAGTCCTGTTAAAGATATTAAAACAAACACTGAGATATTTCCCACAGAAGCAACTATGGCACACAACAGGTTTTGGGGTATCATGAAAAAGCAGCAAATTTGTCCCTCTTTATTCTTTTTTTAAAAAACCTATTGAACATAATTCTACTAGTAAGATACAAAGATGTAATATCAAGTTATGTCCTTTAGCAGTCATTGGGAAAGTAGGTACTCACTAGCTTCTTCATGCAATGAACCCCTGCCCACAAAACCCACCATCTCCTTCCTACCCCCTAACCTAGCCATTTAGTGGCCAGCAAAGGGCTTAGAATAGCCAAACAACATCCAGCTTTGTTCCTATAGGTCAAATGCAAAAATACAATGCCATCCTCTAGGACAGTGGTTCTCAACCTTCCTAATGCCCCAACCATTATTTGTGTCATATTGTGGTGGCCCCAACCATAAAATTATTTGTGTCTCTTGATGGAAATATGTGCTTTTTTAAAGATCTTAGATGACCCCTGTGAAAGGGTCGTTTGACCTCCCAAAGGGGTTGCAACCCACAAGTTGAAAACTGCTGCTCTAGGACCTCTGGAGGATCCCTGGGACATACCAGATGATGCCTTCTTCATTGTGCATCTCATGGTAGAAACATAACTGGATGTTGCCTGGCCCCTCCACCCCGCCTCTCCTTCAGCACTCAATGGTTGAAGGGAGTGGAGTTCCTTCTGGTGGACCACTGTGCTCTACCAGATCCATCTAGGATCTCAGCCACTGTATTTTCAGGAGAGGTTTTCTGGATCCTCTGTATATACCAAAATAACTTGGCTTGGCTATCCTTGAGGATTATGTATTCCCATTTGTTATGCAGTTGTTTATTTGAATAGAATGCTCTGTGCAACTGAGATTAATGCTTTATACAGCATTGTTAATGATGTCACCAGGATAGTACGATACCACTTGTTCTTAAGTTTTGGATTTCAAATCTCAGAACCTGGGATGGTCCTGAGCTAGCAATCCTAATCACATGTACTTACCAAAAATCTGAATACTATGTGCCTGTCTTGCATAAATAACCTATGCAAGCTGTATGTGGGCTTTGTTGTGACCAATACATAGAACCACAGAGGTTGGGAGAGGGAAGGCTTTTGCCATCAAATTTGCTGCCCGAATGCAGCCCGGGTACATCCCTGCTTCCAGGAGCACTCTGCATAGCTCTTTTCGGATACGGGAGTTTCCCGGCTTAAGAAAATGGCCGCCGGATCACTCCTGGAAGCGGGGATGCACCTGGGCTGTATTTGGGCGGCAAATTCAGTGACAAAAACCTTCTGATAAGATCAGGATGCAGCCCAAATTGAAATTTAAATCCGGAGATAAACCAAATTAATAAACCAAGCAATAAGCTCCTAATATAATCTATCTGTCCCTTCAAATAACAAAATATGTGTTCCAATATTTTCCACAGCTCTAAACAACTTGATAATGAATGATCTGAAAAGTATATATCTTTTGGCAACAACGTATTGTTGCCTTAGCCTAGTTTAAATAAATAAAGAGCTATTGATAAGATTTATTAATAAAGGTTTAATTTTTAAAGTGAGGATATGGTTGACACCTTTCCATAAGCCTAATTATAAGAAAGAGCAGATGAGACTGGATAGTGTCATCCAGACTGCAGGTAGAATCTCATCACAGATCACCAATGCTATGGAATTCTAGGATTTGTAGTTTGTTATGACACCAGATCTCTCTGACAGAGAAGGCATCTCAGTAAAATGACAGACCTCAGAATTCCATAGCATTGATCCATGGTAGTTAAAGTGGTGTCAAACTGCATTACTTCTGCAGTGCAGATTAGATCTCAACCAAGAAAGCCATGGTTCTACAAGACCTGAGTAGCGTGGGTGATGATAGGGTGACTTGGAGGTCTCCCAGTCATAGGGCTGCTGTAAGTCAAAGTCAATTTGACAGCAGTTAATAACTAATACAGAGAGGCTATACACTCTCAGTGTAGCATGAATACACACCAGGTATAATATTGGATTCCTTAGTTGCTCATCTATTTGTGGAATGAAGCCATGGCCACATGTTACACAATTAGCTCCCGTTTCATCACATCAAAAATGTGGAAGATTCTTCTCTTTCTCTCACTCTCCCCCTGTATGTGGAAACGGTATTTACACATCTTCCTTGAAAGCACAACTGGTTCTACAATGATTTTTTACCCAAGCACAGTGCTGCAACTAGATGTCAACCTCAGAACTGTCACTTACAGAGTTGTGCATAAAGCTGTGCATAAAGTATAATAGTTGTGTATCTGTGCATAAAGTATAATAGATACCTTGTCAAACTACAAATCACAGGATCCCATAGGATGTGGCCTGGACAGTTCAGGTGTCATGAAACCTCTGTTACTAAGTACTGAGGATACATTCCCCACCACCTCCCAATTTTCTTTGGAAGAAATCTAGACCTATCTTCATCTTCCAACCCTATAAACTAGGTTTTTTTAGAGCAGGAAATATTTAAGCTTTTAAAAAATAATAATAATGATGAAGAATTTCTTTAAAGATGACAGCATTACTCCACAGCCTGAGAGGATCCTATCTAAATTTATAGTCAGATATGTTTTGGGGAGAAGCGTGTATTTGTATGCACATGTGCATTGCTTCTGCATGAACACCATCATCCTAACATGACTGAGTCATTTTGTCTGTTGCCTAGCAAGCTTTATTAGTGGTCAAAAAGATTAGAAATCCAAGTAAATTATATAAATAATTTATAAATCATATGGTACTCTGCACAAAACTAACATTCTGTACAAAATAATATTCTAGTATAATGCGTTTTGTGTATTAAAATGAATCTAAAAATAACAACTGGGATGTCACCTGATCTTTTTTCCTGAATTATTTTTTTGGAATCTTATTGTCTATTAAAGATATTGAAAACAAAAAACAAACACCAACTATGCCAATTACTGGATACCCCCAACAACTCTTCCAATTTTTAGTAGCTCATATGAGGAGGACTGGTAATGTCATGTAACACATTCTCTCATTTCTTCTAAAACCACATTCTGGACTAATAGATTCTAAACAAAACAGAAAGAAACCGCTTACCAATTTCTTACAGGCAAGGAAATGAATCACTGCTCAGGACTTTGGATACATCAAATCACAATCTGGGCAGGATACACCAAGTCCACTGGAGGTCTCCTCCTCCTCTTTTCAGCCTCCACTTTGTCACTTTTGGCTCTTAGATCTTGCTTGCCTTGTTTTATTGTGATAGTAGACAGAGATATCCGGAACCAGCCACAGAAGAAAGCCACATTTCTGCAAGACTTGAGCTGGATGGGCAATGATAGGGTGACTTAGGGGATTGACAGGCCGCCCCTTTCCTAGCCAGATCAGGGCTGCAACAACCTTACACCACAGTCTCAATCTGGCCTTTCGAGGGTGTAAAAGGAGCCACAAAAAGCAGCTTCTTTTTGCACCCTTGAAAGGGTGCCATAACTGTGGCGGCACAGCTATACGGTGCTCCTTTGTGCTGCATTATATGGACACCGTGCCGGAGGCACACCATGATGCTGCACACTGTGTGGATCAGAACGTGGCATCAAGGTGCCCTGGGGAGGCAGAATCGGGCATATGTCGTGAGGACACTGCACCCAACTCTGCCTCCATGCCGGCTTTTTGGGCCAGTCTGTAAAGGGCCTCACATACAAAAAGAATTACTCAGTTGGACTACCCAACTACTCCAACTGTGCATCTCTGCACAGTTATTGTAGTGTTTTAGGCCTGAATTCTATTGTTAGTGCTAACTAAAGTAGACCCATTGAATCAATGGAATTTATAGGTGGTATCTTATCAAGTTATTGCTGCTTTAATGGATCTACTCTAGTCCACTGATTCAGACCAGACAGATGTTACTTTTCCTCAACCAAAGGATACACAGAAGCTTCAGATGGGGAAAAAACAGACACTTAAATTTTGTATATAAGGTTATTTCTCAAATGTTACCTATACATATCATACTTTATACACAGGATTGGCACAGCCAGTCATGCCTTGCCACTGACAACTGGATAATATTGCCTTAAGCAACATGAATTTTTTGCATTTGGTTAGCCCAATAATCATATCACTGTTTTGTGGATTTTGGATATTATTGTGCATTGCCTTAAGCAATACATTAAACATATTTATAAGAAGCAAACCCCAATGAATTCAAAATCCAGATCCATAATTTCTGCAGATATAGAGTTGTATTGAGAGCCAGCATGCTGTAGTGGTTTGAGCATTGGACTACAACTCTGAAGACCAGGTTTCAAATCTGTGCTTGGCTATGGAAGCCCACCGGGTGACCTTGGGCAAGTCACACTCTCTCAGCCTCAGAGAAAGGCAAATCCAGTTTGAATAAGTCTTACTGAGAAAACCCTGTGATAGGGTCACCTTAGGGTCACCAGAACTCGGAAATGACTTGAAGGAACACAACAACAATAATTATACTGCATATTTACCTTATGTAGGGTTGCCATAGGTCAGGACCTCCAAACCGGGACAAATGTAGGACAACATTTTAAAATGTAGGACAAATTTTTTTTTTTACACGGAGGACACGCAAAAAAAACGATTTTTTTAAAAATGTAAATATAAATGCATGTTTCTTAGGCACGATCAAAATGGATGACATTTTGGCATTATTCCTAGGCAGATGACAGAAATGTAAAATAAAAATTATGCAAATAGCCACCCACCTCCTCCTCCTCCTCTTCATATTTGGTGCCAAATCGCACGAGGAAATGGCCCATTCTCCTCCCCATGGCCAAGAGCCAGAGGCTCTCAGTGCTCCTCCTCCTCCTCCTCTTCTGAAGCTTCCTGAGGCTGGCCAATAGGAGACTGGGGCTAGAAATAGCCCCGCCCCTGCTGTCCTCCTATTGGCCAGGCAGCCTGATGGAGAGGAGCTGCTGCCAAACTGCACTTGCACTCGCGTGGAAGCACAGCGCGCGCAAACTACAGCCAGCTGCGGCCCGGGCAACTGCAGCCCATGGAGGAGGCGGCGGAGGAGGTGGGTGTCTGGGTGGCTGGGTGGCTGGCCGGCCAGAGCTGTGCAAACTAGTGCGGCACGCACGTGCTAACACATGGTGCGTGCAAGCTGCAGCCATCCGTGGCCCACATAGCTGCCTTGGGCGGTGCAGCCGCCGCCACGGCCCACCCAGGAGGTGGAGCGCGGAGGAGGAGGAGGTGGCTGGCTGGCTGGCCAGCCACATTAATGGCTGCTGGCTGGGGCAATGGCTGCATCGGCAAGCCAGGCCCCAGAGCCGGCTCCGGAGGCGGGATTTGGCAGGAACCGGGACATGACCGTACCGGTACCGCCAAAACTGTGCATGCCCCACCTACCGGCGGGATATGGCAACCCTAACCTTATGCAATATAATAAATAATCACCAGAATCTTCTTCCGACCTTACACCTTCATAAGTGGACTTACAGTTTTGAGAATTAGAATTTCTCAGTAGTGTAACATTTGTCTCCAGTGGAGGGCTGATGTTACATTACTACATAGCAGAGCCAGCAAAGTGATTGGTGTTCATTGGTGTGCAATGTACATCAGTGACCAATGCACATCAGTGTGCATCATGCACTAATACACACTGCACACTGACACACATCAGTCCTGATGCACATTGGACTATCTTGCCGGTGTCCTGTTATGAATCTTCACAACTCAGTAAAGGGACTTCTTAGGTCTATGTAACTAAATATACATAAAGTTATGTAGCATAACAGGCCAATTTGCTTCCAATGTTGGTTATTACCTTTAAAGCCCTATATGGCCTGGGCCCAAGTTACTTACAGGAACTCATCTCCCTATATAACCCACCCTGCACTTTTAGAACAATGGGGAAGAATTTGCTAGCGCTAACAACAACTAAATTTACTTCAACTTCCCAAAGAGCGTTTAGCATAGCTGCCCCAAGATTGTGGAATGGTCTCCCAGAAGAGATCTTTCTTACCACCTCCCTGGAAACCTTCAGGAGGGCAGTTCAGATGGAGCTCTTCCAGCGAGCATACCCACCTGATCTCATGTGAAACACAGATCCACTTCCCTGTACAGGATGAGAGCATTCTGCCCCACCGTTGCTTGTGAAACCCTGTTTTTTATTGCTATGTTAATTGCTATTTTTGCATTTTATGAACTTGTTTGTATTATTTGTATTTTAACTATTATATTTTATATTATGCTGTAATCCCGCCTCGATCCACCCAGGAGAAGCAGGAAAAG
>NC_056526.1:142592094-142653908 GCF_019175285.1 Sceloporus undulatus | reverse complement strand
ATTATTATTATTATTATTATTATTATTATTATTATTATTATTATTATTATATGGGATTCCAATCAGTGGCATCACTGAAGGGTTGCGGACTGCACTGGGTGATACACGTTTAGGCCCTCCTCCCCTTTCATAGCAGGAGGGGTTTCCCAGGGGAGAAAGCCTAGAACAGAGGTGCAGGAAGGGTTTGCATGCACCCTTCAATGAGAAAGCCTGATAGTGGTGGGGCACAAACATGCCCTTCCCACACCAGGTGACACCATCGTTAATGATGCCACTGTTTTCAGTGATTGTGTACATACTGTATACTAATACTGTTGATAGATACCACCCTAGTAATTCAGTATAGTAGATATTGTGGTCTGAGTGCTGGACTCTTACTCTGGATAAAAACTCACTTGGGCAAGTCAGACTCTCTCAGCTTCAGGGGATGACAATAGCAAACCTTCTCTGAACAAATCTTGCCAAGAAAACCCCATACTAGGTTTGCCTTAGGGTTGCCATAAGTCAGAAACAACTCGAAGGGACACGGCAATAATAAGAAAATTCAATATGGGTGGGAATTAGGAAAGTGCTTTCTCCACCCGATCCTCCCTATTCATGCCATTGTGCTTTTATTAGCACATATAACCCAAAATTCAAATCATATTTTTATATTGCTTACACTATTACATTTTATGGAGATGTCCCTGCCACATGTCACTTAGCTCTTGGTCTGCAGACTCTATCTATACACACAAAATAAATGTTAAAGTGCCATTACTAACGAAGCATATATTCTAGTGGAGAAACATCTATTTTTAGGTCTGACCCAGGTCAGTCTGTTTTTATTTTTTTCATGCAACCACAACATCAGATAAACAGGACCTGTCACTGTGGTTCTATTTTGGGTTATATCTGTTTACCTAGGCTGTTCATTCCATAGACAAGCCCATTATGAAGGAGAGAAAACAGCATGATAGTTACTGCATCCTTAGTGGTTAGCACACATCCTTTTTGTGCCAGTGTGGACACAAAAATGCAAGCTTGTGGGGGGGGAATGAAGCCCCTCTCATTCAAAAATTATGGATTTGGAAACACTTCTGCTGCTGTAGCAGCAGCAGCAGCCTTAATGCTCACAAGGTTAGCCTTTTGCAACCAAAGCTGCCTTATTTTTCAGTTAAGTCACATGGGAGGGCTTAGCTACTAAACCTAATTTAAACTGTTCTCATTTCTTTTCCAGAAAGCTCTGAGCGGCAGCAGCAGCATGAAAACAGTGGTCAGCAACTGGGAAGTGGCTGATGTTTAAAGACCATTTTTCCCCATTTGCTTCACTGTCCTTGACTCATGCATCCTGTCTGAGCTAATGTTAGTGCTCTGATTGCAGAGTGTCTCGTACTTTGTAGACTCTCATCAGGAGCCAGAACTGACCTAGAAGGATCACTTTCAGTCATTAGGAAATGTAGTTCTACCCTCCAATACAATTCATCTTTTGCTGGGTGTCTCTGGCAATAGAATCATAAGTTACTTTCTGCTGTCAGCTATGTATCAGAAATTACTTGGATACTGAAGGTCAATTCACATGCTTATTTGGCAGCCTATTCATTCCCACTGTTAGCCCAACACTTTTTTCTCCTCCCTCCTCTCCCCCTTCTCTCACTCCACACACACACACACACACACACACACACACACACACACAGACCTCACTTTGTTGTTGTTAGCTGTCGAGTCAATCCCAACTCATGGTAACCCTGTGGGATGAGATGATCCCTTACCCTCCACTGCTCTGTTTAAGTCCTGCAAATTCATGCCAGTTATCTCCCAGACTGAGTCCAACCATATGGCCTCTGGTATTCATTGCCTTCCTCTACCCTCTACCTTTCCTAGAATTATTATGATCCATGCCTTCTCATGATGTGGACAAAGTCATCTTGACTTTGAAGGAGATTTCAGACTTGATCTGTTCCAGGATCCATTTGTTTGTCTTTTTCACTGTCTACAGTATCTTAAGCAGTCTTCTCCAGCACCACATTTCCAATTAGTTGACTTTCTTTATGTCTGCTTTCTTTACTGTCAAGTTCTTGGATCTATACATAGTGATGGAGAATATAATGGCTTGGGCAATTCGAACTTTAGTGCACAGTTGTATGTCTTTGCACTTTAGGATCTTGTCTAGTTCTTTCATAGCTGCCCTCCTAGTGTTCTTTTTATTTCTTGACTGCAGTCACTATTCTGATCAATGTTTGTTCCTAAGCATGAGAATTCTTTAACTAACTATTTTAATTTCATCACTGTCTAGGTTGAAATTATGTATTCCTTCTCTGGTCATTATTTTTGCCTTCTTTATGTTCAGCATTAAGCCTACCTTTGCATCTTTGATATTCCTTAGTAACTGTTCCAAGTCTGTGATGTCTTCTGCCAGTATTATAGTGTCATCCATGTATCTTAGGTTGTTGAAGTCCTGTCTTCACTTTTCCTTTTTCTGAGTCTAACCCTGCTTTTCTTGTAATGTTTTCAGATTGTTTCCATTAATTTAAAACTATTTTTATGCCTTCAATCTGTCTTTCATTTGTTAATTGCTTAATATATTATAGCCTTTTAAAATTGTTATAATTATTTATACTATTTTAAATTTTGTCAGATTAGTTTGCCTTGAAATCTTTGGCGAAAGGGTGGGGCATAAATGCTTACCGTATATACTCAACCATAAGTCGACCTCATGTATAAGTCGAGGGCAGAGATTTTGATAAGACGAGGGTAAAATTTAAGGACATGTAACAAAGAACATAATGGATGATGCAAAGGAAAGCAATGTCAAAGAACATAAAAATTCCAGCAGATATTAACTGTTTGTGCTCATACTAAAGACTGTATGGATGAGATAATGGAGGAGGGTCAGTGCTTCCAGGCCAGATTATGCTCTTACCTTTCACCAGGGTATGGTTCCTTTTTAAATAACTATGGCCCGTTACAGACAGGCTCTTCTGGCGCCCCTGTCATGTGCTAGGGGTTGGCCGAGGACCTAGCGTCCACACCAGCCTCACCCCTAGCACGTGACGAGGGCGTAAAGATGGCGGCGCCCTATACACATGGGCGCCGCCATCTTTACGTGCTGGATGCATAGCATCCGCACGTCGCGCACCAGATGTGATGCTGCGAGTGCGCGAGTAGTGCCTCACGGCATCTCATCCAGGGCAGAAGAAGCACCATTTTGGTGCTTCTTCTTTGCTGCGTCTGGGAACCGCGCGGTTTGGATGCTGCGGTTCCCAGACGCAGCAACCAGCAGCGGTGCGAGACTGCCCCTTCTGGGCAGCCTGTAATGCGCCTATTAAAGAATAGTATTTATATTAACCTGTGGATAAGTCGACACAGGTTTTGGGGGTCAATTTTTCGACTCAAATTTCTAGACTTATACATGAGTATATACAGTAAATAAATATCCTTAGGCGGGTTACAGACAGCCCTCAAGCGACCGTTCTCCCGCCGCCGCCATTCGCTGGGGAGGGAAGCCCCAGCGGCCAGACCGCGAGGCTTCCTTGCGCAGCGAAAAAGGAGTGCCGAAATGGCGCTCCTTTTCAAAACGTGGAAGTGGCGCTGCGAGGGGTGAAGCGCGCCCTCGCGGCGTCACTTCCGCTGCGACATGTCTGGACACTATGCGTCCAAGACGTCAACATGGTGGCGCCCATGTGTATGGGCGCCGCCATTTACAACGCTTTCCGCACATGTTGGGGCCGGGGTCGGTTAGGAAGGGGCGACTCTTCCTAACCCTACCATGCCCCTTCCTAACCCTACCACGCTTGGAGCACGTTGTAAGTGGCGGTTTGTAACCCACCTTAGTTCCTTTGCCTGTGTATTTAGGACTTTATCACACGAGGCTATAAAACTGGAATTTTAACAAAATAAAATCTTCTCTGGCCAGTACTTATCACACAATGTCACATCCTGCTGCTGACTTTCATTCCATTTGTTACTGTACTGCATATTTTCATTGTTGGGGAAAGCTTGTCAACAGGATCTCAATCTCACTGCTATTCCATTGAATATGGTGGTGAACATGGAGAGTTGCAGTTCTTCAACATCTAGAAGGCTGCACTTGCCTGTCCTGCAACAGTGGCTTCATGCCCTAATGATCAGTCATTGGTCATGTGTTGGTTGGGTCCTCTGGACAGAACCTATATGAACACAAAGTGTATCAAGCATTTTTGTAGGGTATCAACAAGCTTGAGCTCTCCCTGGAAGCCAAGATAATTAAACCGAGGCTGTTGTACTTCGGCCACATCATGAGAAGTCATGACTCACTAGAAACCTGATCAATGCACGGAGGTCAAGAGTATAATCCTACTCCTCGCTGTTATGTTGCTGTTATGCTGAATTATTATCTGAACAGGATGTAATCTCTTAGCAAAGTCACCATCTTCCCACTTCAATTCACTATGGTGCATTACAGACCGCCGAGAAGCGGCAGTCTGCTGCCGCCGCCGGTTTCAACGTCCGGGAACCACAACAGCCAAACGGCGCGGTTCCCGGACGCTGCCAAGAAGGAGCGTGAAAATCGCGCTCCTTCTTGCGGCCCAGAAGAGACGCCGTGAGGCACTAGTCATGCACTCGCGGCGTCACTTCCACTGCGCGACGTGTGGACGCACAGCATCCGCTACATCAAAATGGCGGCGGCCGTGTGGAACGGGCGCCGCCATTTGTTACGGACTCTGTCCATAATAGGAGACGCCCCTTTTTCAAACTGGGACGTCCGAAATGGCGGTCTGTAACCCGCCTATGTTCCTGAATGGGTATTAACTCTGGTCTACTTTACAAGATTACTCTAAATATTATTAACATAAATTTATGGACAGTGACCAGTGCAAAAGCTAGAATTTTCAGTGAAGAGAGTAAAAAAGAAAACTTTAAAGCTTTATCATGTTGGACAGAAAGAAATGGTAAGACTTAGCAGAGTTCTGAATATGGAAAACTGTTTTCTTAAAAAGTTATTGGGCAGCAGCTAGTGATAGGTACTTTACATATAAAATATGCTGAAGGTGATGATGACACTGAGATAATGGAACTGGCATCTTAACGGTGTCAGCAAGCAATCAAGCCCCAGGAGAGGAGAAAGAGAACCTGGAAATTAAATAGAAATACAGTATGTAGTTTTGGAAGATAATGACACACCCGTCCTATTATATTTATTAAATATCTTATTATCCCCTTTCCATGTGCTGCTCCAGATGAAAAATGTATAATAGACTATCCATCTGCTGCTCATTTCTTCCACCCATCCTTCAGTTTCCTACTTAAAGAAGAGATTCCCTCTAGGTCTGTCCTTGTTTCAAAGGCAAGTTGAATGTTGCAATAGAGAAATCACAGTAAGTGAACAACATTATGATTCTCAAATGGTGGCCCAGAACTATTGGAGTGTCATTAAAGCTTGCTGAATTTTAGGAGATACAAGGAAAGAGTGTTAGGGGGTAATGGGGCAAAATGGCCTTTGGGAAAAATAATATTCTAAGTCAGTGGATCCTGCCCATGAAAAATAAAAAGTTGGTTGCAGAGTTGCCTATGCTGGAATAACATAGCTTCTTTTTTCCTTATGCCAATTTAAAACTAAGATATATGCTTGGTCTCAGCAACAGTTCACCGGGTTTTAAGCTCAGAGATGGTCTATAGAAGTAGGCAGAGTGAAGTTCAATGAACCAGAGGTAGATGACATGATTGAGGATTGAGGAGAGGCAAGTGGTTAGCTTCCAAATCAAGGAAACACTTGGGAAAGTCTCAGCCAGGGAGGCTATTGTGAGTGGGAAACATATTCAGAGTAAGAAGGAGCAGATTTGGATGTGAGATCTTTCATCAGCTTGGATTCCAACTGGCCGGTAGGACCAGCTAACAGTACTCAGGCTAGCATTAAAATACATTGGTTGCACTCGACACCCAAACATTAATAAGCTTGTTCTACTGAAGGACCAGAATTCTGGCAGTTTAGGAGATTAAGAACCAGAGACTATAGGATTGGTCTGATTCTTTGTTCTTGTGTTTTACAGTAGTGTAAGCCTTCAACTTTCTGAAGCAGGCTGCTCTGACAAACTAGTTGTCAGCACAGAATACATTTGTCCATGAGTTCCCCTATCTTATCTCTACTTTGTGGGTCTCTTGTCTACACAATGAAGCAGAATGTTCACCTATTCTCAGAGCTTGCGATTAAAAAAAAACCCAGTCTGTTACATAACTATTGCAAATTATCATACGCACCCTCCCCTGAGGGCTATTATCAGGACTGAGAACTCCTTATCAGATGAAGAACAAATCTTACCTTGGCAGCATGAAAATGGGGAGACCCAGCAGCCACCTGAAGACCCTCTGCTGTCAGGTACAATAGCTCAGAATCTGAAAGGGATAAAGAAGAACCACCCAGACCCTGACAAAAATGTAGACAAAAGCTGCTAACCCATAATTCTCTCCCCCTGCCCCCACACACTGTGCAGCTAAAATAAAGACTTGGGAGAGGCACATCTAAGAATGCATTCTGTGATAATTCCTGGAAAACTGGGTGGGACTAGGAGCCTTCAGCTTTAAAAGCAGGGCAATTTTTAAACCGGTGTTGCAAACAACTTCGGTCTTAGATCTCTATTTAGAATCTATGACTGATGTTTGTGATCCTCAGACCATTTCTGACTCTCTTTCTTACCTAGTGCTTTTGGATTGTCTGACCTGGCTCTTGATCTTTGGTTGTTCTTGGCACATGCTCTTCACTCCTTTTCTTTACAGCATTTCTGACTTTCTGGTAACTGACGGCTTTTCTCCACCTGTTCATGAATTCCTGACTCCTATCAGTTGTGTTACACTGTACCAGAATTGCATTTAAAGACACATAAAGACAAAGACCCCTTCCCCCACAATGTTTTAACACTAATATTACTATTATTATTTTTTTGCATAACACATGCTGTTACTAAATAAGTTACATTACTTTTAGGTTTTGATTATGGTGATGCTGATGATGTGAGTGTGGCAGCACACACATATATTCAAGTCACCTGCTGACTTATAGTGACCTCACAATTTCATAGGGTTTTCTTAGGCAAGGAATACTCAGAGGTGGTTTTGATGGTTCTTTCCTCTGAAAATTATAGCCTACAGCACTTACTATTTGTTGGTGGTCTCCCATCCATGTTCTAACCAGAGTTGACCTTGTTTAACTTCCAAGCTCAGTTGGGATCTGGTACCTTTAGCGTAGAGCATTTAGGCCTACTGGTAACTTAAAAAACCCACTAAAAGATGATCCACTAAAGTCTAGGAATGCTGAAAAGCATGATGCAGCAAGGATGCAGGGGTGGGCTGTACTGAGATCTGGCTGAAAATGGCCGGCTGCCTAACAGTCTAGGACTTTTATAAAACCAGTAAATGAGCAGTGGGAAAAATCAGAATACCTGATACATTTCTAATGTTCTAGCAAGTCATTAACTTTGGACTAGACATCCAGATGACCCTCTGTACATTTATTCTCAGCTTTGTTCTCTATATCACCAGAAAAGATGGTCTTCAAAAACTTTCAAAAGAAACAATGACCTTAAAGAGATTAACTGAGGAAAAAAAGTCTCACCCAAAGCAATTTCTGACACAACTGAATGATTTTATATGCCTGCAGGTATTGACTATTGGCCTATCCTCCCACCACTTATAGTATGTTCCTGTACAAGTGTTGCTAAGCAATAAATTTTATGGTTTCTTCCTTATTTTCTTCTACAAGACCGCTAACTGAAAGGTATCAATTCAACAATGATTTGTTCAAGCCTGTGGTGTTCTTCTGGAAGAAAGATGCAGTTTTCAAAAAATGCATAAATGTGGAACAACTGTCAGTAATGCCATTCAGTGTGCATTTAATAGGCCAGAATATTGTTCAAATGTTATACCATAGGTTGGTAATACTATCTGGTATTATTTTAGGGCAGTTGAAGCTTGAATGCCCAGCAGAGTGGAGTTTTCTTCAATTTATATAGAGCAGAGCTCAAGTGCCACAACAAACTATAATCTCCAGAATTCCAGAGCATTGAGCCACAGCAGTTAAGGTGGTGTCAAACTGGGTTATTTCTGCAGTGCAGATGCAGACAAAGAGGACCTGATTGAAGCATGCTGCATCAGTGTTGGGCACATGGAAAGCACTTTCCATCTGACTTGCTGATTGGCTGTAGACGTCTGGACCCATGAAACCACAAAGGGGCATGGGAAGTAGAAGCCTTTCTGCAAGGGACAAGATAGCCCTACTCATGGAAAATATAAATCTGTAGTGAAATTTGCTTGTGTGGGCCATTGTAATAATCTGGCGTGAGTATATATGTATATGCGACTTTAGGTCTCCTGTCGACTTAAGGTAACTCCATGAATTTCACAGATCAGAGGTGGCTTTGCCAGTTGCTTCCTGAAATACAGCCTAGAGCACCTAGTAGTCCTTGGCAATCTCCCATCCAAGTATTAACCAGGGCTCACTCTGTTTTAGCTTCCAAAATCAGACAGCATCTGGTTCCTGGGGGGGGGGGGATTTAGGCTAATAATCTGGGGTGCTAAGCAAATGGGAAGGTGGAAGTTTAAATGATACGAAAAGTTTTTTGAATGAAATTGTAGTTACTATTGCATCAATAGTACTTTGCTTGTATGTTGCGTTAGTAATTATGAGTTTTTGTTAGTAATGCTGAGAGGGAAGAAAAGATAAAATTAAACAAACAGCTTTAAAAACAAAGCTGTTGATGTCTCATACCCAGAATCTCAGGGGCTATTTTCTTAGTGTTTGTGCAATGTAAGAGGCCACCCCATTAAAAGGGAACTATGCCCTATGGACTGAATTAGTGATTGGGTAAGGAACGGTTAAACATGACTAAACTGAAGAAACAACCACTTTTTGATGAAAGTGGCCTCATGCTGTAAATCATCCTTGACGTTCGGTTCTGTGAGGAAATAAATGGTGCTACAAATGTGTGTGTATTGGCCATACAATTTGTTCTCTCTGTGCCAATAAATATATGCACTTTTGATTGAATTGTCTTTCATTATTGACTAAAGAGTACCTAGCAGTCAAATGATGCTGTAGTCTTCCTGTTAATTATTACTTTTTATATAAATCTGGCATGTTGGTTGATTCATTTGTTTTCATTGTTTGTCAACCTTTGTTCTCTTTCCCAGATGCAGACATGGAATCAGCCATAAGTAATCTGTTCCCCAGTGATTTTGTTTTGTTTGTACTATGTTTGCCCCCAAAAACAGGTGTTTTGCTTTAGGATTCAGTATTCAATTTATGTACTTTCTTCTTGAAAGTTTTCCACTCAGCACCTTTGACACAAACAGCAATATCTAATCAAATTCATGCATTGTATGCTACAAACCTTTAGAGGCAGATGATCTATTTCTAGAGGATTATGATTTAGTACCACATTAATTTAATTCATATAATTTTATCACATTTGTACCCATAGATTCCTCCCCATTATACCCCAAGCTTTGTCCTTGTTCTCAAAATTCCTCCTGGTTTTATTTTCATAATTGTAAAATAAATGAAACTTTGGTCAGAACAGTAACATTTCTTTAGACAAAATCTACCCTTCCGAAGCTTCATTAAATCTTTTAGGATGGTTATTTAGACCAATGCAGAAACTTCTTTCATCACATAGCCAAATTCCATTTCAATGAATTTCTCAGGAGACACATTCCAGTGGTGCACAAGGCCAAAGGCAAAAATGAAACCAAAAATACAAGAATATTTAACTGAAAAGTCTTAATGCTGGTAACAAAGCCTTAGGACATTATCACACCAGCCTCATATCATGTTGCAATCATGTTATGAAAGGAAACAAGAACATACTGCTTTGAAAAGTTTTCTTATCACACCTCACTTATTTCACATGACTGCTCTGCTTTAAAACTCCTGCAGGTGTGATAAGTCTCTTTGCTATAGTTCCTGCATTACAACAGTCAGTGCCAAGAGGGGTGCTGATTTTCCTCTCCCCCACTTGTTACTATGCTGTGTTTGCATAATTACAGCAAAATTCTTTTATCATTTTTCTGTAAGGATGCAAACACAGCCAGGATTTTTAAAAAATAAAATCCCTGACAAGCATGCTGTTAGCCTGATTTGGAATAGTGAATGGAAGGAGGAGAGAGGGGGTCCCATCCTACAACTTAACTGCTGTAATGCCAGAATTGAAATGAAGGGAATTTTTGCACCCATGAAAAAATAGGAGATGTGGTAGTTCAGAGGTTAAGGTCAGCAATTCACTACCCAAGAGCAATGTGACAGAGTGAGCTCCCATCATTAGTCCCGCCTTTTGCCAACCTAGAAGTTCAAAAGCATGTAAAAGTGCAAATAGATAAATAGGTACCATTTCAGTGGGAAGATAACAACATTCCATGTAGTCATTTCACATGGCCATAGAGTCATCTTTGAAAATGCTAGCTCCCTCAGCTAAGTAACAGAGATGAGCACCACCCCCCATGACTAGAAAACTTGTCAAAGGGGAAACCTTTACCTTTACCTTTAGCTATGCTATAAAAGAGCTATTGATGGGTTTGCCTGCCAATGAAAAGATGCACTACAGTAACAAATGGAATGCAAGGCACAGCAGGATAAACACAACATCGTGATAAGTACAGGCCAAAGATCCTGTTAAAATCTCTCTTTTTATCCTCATGTTGTAAAGTCCTTACAGACATTCAACCATTTTGAATTATAAAAAGCCACCACACTAAAGTGAGAAACCAACTTTCCTTCCAAATTCTTAGAAACCACCATATATTCCGTTCATTTGAGGTGTAGCCTCCTGGAAATTTCTAAGAGGCCCAATTGGAACCACAACAAGACTGAACCCAGCCTGCAGCCAGAAGTTCCCCACCTCTATATTAGACTGAGAAGAATTAGGTTGCCCTGTGTCCCATACTGGAAAAAAGCAGTACTTAGCTGCTCAAAGAGGTTCATTCATCATCCATTGAGGTATCTTTTCTTTTTGGCTGCAGATAGTGTCTTTTTGCATTTCTCCCTGACAATGTCCCTGGCTTCAGTATAGAATTCATCTGGCTCCTGGTCAATTAGGCTTAATAGTGCAAATCTACTTTTACATTATCTTTACATTCTACAGGGATGTTTCTCAGATTGTATTTTTGATATGGTGGTTGGTTTAGTCTTCCTCTTTAGCATTACTCTAATTTTTTATATTAGTGATTCATGCTCTATGCCACAATCTGATCCTGTACTTGGTTTTGCAGAGAGAGTAGAACTTTGGTAATCTGCTTCCAATTATGTAGTCTATTTGACTTCTCTATTGGCCATCTGGTTGCTTGAAGAATATGTTTGCAATGTACAAACTGTTGCTATTTAAAATTCAGTCAGTCACTCTCTTGATTCATATCTTGATATCAGCCCAAATTTTCCTACAGTCTTTGATTCCACTCTGTTTCCTGCTCTGCGTTCCAATCCCGTATGATTAACAAGAAGTCCTGTTTTGGTGTCTGGTGAATTTCCTCCTAGAATTCAGCATGGAATCTTTCAATTTCTTATTCTTCAACCTCTGTAGTTTGAGCATAAACTTGGATTATGGTTGTTGGTTGTTGTGTGCATTGAAGTCGTTTCTGACTTATGGCAACCATAAGGCAAACCAAGGGTTTTCTTGACAAGATTTGTTCAGAGGGGATTGCCTTTGCCTCTGCTAGTGTCACACACTCAACACTGTTGCTACATAATAATTCTTTGGCATGGCAAAAAGCCTGTCTGATGTGGGAGACCCCTACCAGCAGCATTGCTGCCATCAGCATAGCCATTTTCCTCACAGGGGTATACAATCCCACCACTGCAGAAAGGTAGGCCTGTTACAGACTGCCAAAATAAAGCTGCTTCGGGTCTCTTTGGAGGTATGCTGTTTAAATGATGCATGGGTCCCACGAGTCCGGAGGTCGCGCCAAAGCCACACTCCATTCCTAAGCACTGGAGTGCAGCTTTGGTGCAGCTTCCAGATTCTTAGGATGCATGCAACATTTAAACAGCATACCTCCAAAGAGACCCGAAGCAGCTTTATTTTGGCAGTCTGTAACAGGCCGTAGTACCACTAGTTATATACCATATGATAAAAATGGACAGATCAAAATTCTTTGTATGTCCTAGAATTATGTTTATAATTAGCCTGTCAGTTCTATACAATAAGCAGTGGAAACATTCCTGAACTCCCTTTGTGCTTTATTTAACTCCAACAAAAGCTGCTGCCACTCTGAAGAATTAATGCAGTTTGACACTGCTCTAACTGTCATGATTCCATCTTATGAAATCCTGGGATGTGTGGTTTGTTGCGGCACTAGAGTTCTTTGACAGAGAAGGCTAAAAAAAAATATCATAAAACTACAAATCCTATAAAACAATAGCCATGGCAGCTAAAGTGGCATCAAACTGCATTAATTCTGCAGTGCAAATACAGCCTAAATCTTTGAGATTTAGAAAGTTTATTTCCCTCTTTCACAAGGTTCCCCCCAATACTCACAATACATAGTTTTCAGCATCAGTGAATAGGATTTTCTGATAAGTTTATATTTATCCAAAACTCAGGACTACATCCAGTCTCTCAGCTGAATCAGATTTTCAAGTCTAATGCATGCTTACTTAGAGGTACATTTACCTGCATTCAGTGGGGTTTATTTTCATATAAATGCTAAGTAGCAATATAACAATAGCAAATATGTTTCTATGCCACTTATCAGTACACTTAAGCACTCCCTAAGTGGTTTACAATGTGTAAGTTAATTGCTCCTCACAAGCTGGGTACTCATTTACGTGACCTAAGGAAGGATACTGAGTCGACCCTGGAACCCTGGGACTGAACTCACACAACCTTGTGGCTAAGGATGACTGCAGTACAGGCATTTAACCGCTGTGCCATCAGCGCTCCCTTTTACAGTAGAAACAGGCCTTTTAAAAAAAGACATTCACCCACATTTACATAGCATAACATGTAATATTGCTGAAAGCTACATATCTACGTATTTTAATTTCCCAAAGATTAGGAATATAATTTCCCAAATAAAGACTTTTCTCCCAAAGGAATGAAAGCAAGATTTTTAAATAGTATTTTTATACAGTGCAATGACATATACAAAAGACAAGGAGACTAGTATTGTCTCAAGCATGTAGGTGCAGAAAGGAGGTATGCTTTAGATCTTGCTACAGGTTTTGTGCATATCGCAACTAAAAAACTAAAAAAAAGCAAAGTATTTTATATCTTGTAAATATCATCTTGCAAATATATGTCTCTCCTAGCTGGAAAGTATTCTATATCTTGCACATATAACTGTAGGTTATGGAACAAATTATGAAGAGTTCCACAGTTAAAGCTGCACTATGTTCTTAATTGTCTTAAATCTAATTAAGAAATTGAAGAATAAAGATATTTCTCAATTGTTTATAGTAATTTATCCTTTCCTTTCCTAAATGGCTTGGGCCCAGGGTACTTGGAGGACCGCCTCTCTCCATACAATCAGCCTCGCACACTCAGGTCAGCCAGGAAGCAATCGTTAAGGGTTCCAGAAGCTAGATATACTACCACCACCTAGAGGGCCTTTTCTACCTCGGCCCCCAAGCTCTGGAACTCGCTCCCCGGAGAGCTCCGCTCGGCCGCCTCGCTGGACCAATTCAAGAAGGGGTTGAAGACATACTTGTTCCAGCAGGCATACCCCTGATCCCTGAAGTACCCTCCCCCCCTCCCCTCTCAACAGCATTGGAAGCTGGCTTGAGATTTTTTGGGGTGAAAATGTAACTGTGTTTTATCTTGTTTTTATTGTTGGTTTTTGTTGTATTGTGGATGTTTTTAGCCATGTTGGTAAACCACCTTAATCTTTGGAAAGGCGGTATATAAATAAAATTTTATTATTATTATTATTATTATTATTATTAGACATTTTCAAAATTACTGAATTGATTCAGAACTAATGCAAACTTAGGAACATTCAGTTTTTTCCAATTAGAAAAGCCTTTCTTCCTTCCTTCTTTGGCATAGCAAAATGGTGTCCCAAAAAAAAAAAAAATAAAAAGGAAAATCAAGGTAACTTTATACTTTTTTGGAACATTTTCAAACCGTCTATGCTTGAATCCGTGTATAAAAAATCCGTATAAGAAGGGCCGGCTGTAAATTCTGTTGAGATATTATTTAGATCATATTTTGTTATAATCACTGTTTTGTTTTCTTCTTGAGTCTTACTCTTATTTTTGATATGAGTAATTCATGATCTGTGCCACAATCGGTTCCTGGTCTAGTCTTGGTCATCAATATAGAGTCCTGCTATCTTTTACTTCCACTTATATAATCTATTTGATTTTTGTGTTGACCCTTTGGTGATGTCCATCTATATAGCCTTCTTTCCGATTGTATGAAAAATGTGTTTGCAATGAATAGGTTGTTGGCCTCACAAAAATTTATCAGACACTCACCTGCTTTGTTTCTTTTGCCTAATCCAAATCCGCCTATTGTTTTTTATTCTTCTTTGCTTCCAACTTTTTCGTTGCAATATCCAATGATCAGTTTGATATTCTGTATTGGTTTGCTGTCAATTTCTTCCTGTACTCCTTCATAGAATCTAAAATTTTCTTCCTGTTCTGCCTCCATGATTGATGCATAAACTTGAATTGTGGTGATATTCATTCGTTTACCATGGAGCCTTACTGAATTGATTTGGTCTAATTTTACATTGTATTTTCTGACTGCTTTTGCCACATCTTTCGTTAGTAGGAAACCCACCCCATTTCTTTTTGTGTTTAACTCACTCACACCATTTCCATTTTTTCTGTGTCCCGCTTCCCTTGGCTCATGCTTCTCACATTCAACATCCCTATTTTATGTGTAATGCTGCTTTGGATGCCATTTGCCTTCCTAAGTGTGTCTGCTATTTGTCTGGGCATCTTTCTAATGCACTTGGCTAATCTTGCAAATGTGATATCCCTTTATTTCTCCCTCCTTCTTTCTGTTAATGCTCTGTTCCTGCCTGTGTCTCACTTGGGGTGTCTCATCATAGAGTTTTCTAGGTGATGGGGTCACATAAGGAGGGCCACCTACACCTTCCTGTGCACTGTGCTAACCAATGTTAGTTATGGTGTCACAATTCATTCCTGTTAGTGACACCCATTACTGCTGCTGCTGCTGCCCTGTAGCTGTTTGTCTCCCTGTATTATTCTTCCTGTTGTTGTTTGTTTGCTTTCCTACCAATCCCCTTATGTTGTGAATAGATTCTACATTCTCTATTTCATTCCTTATTTCACTTTTCTTGGACAGTGAGTAGTAGTTACAATCAATGACCATATCATATTGGATTACACAGTCAATCAGATTCTCAACACAACTGAGCAGAAATACTTTATAATCAGTTAGTTCAATCCTACTGAAAGTTAATAGATGTGAATGAACACATTGCTAAGAATTTCAGCTTAACTGGGTTGTGGACCAGTCTGTTGCCTCTTAATTGCTCTTTAATTTTCCAGGGAGTGTAGTAACTTTAAAGCATGTTAGAGTGATTCTTTACATGAAACATCTGTAACATTTTTTTTTAATTATAAATGTTCCGGGATTGGGGACTCCAGCTGTTGCCCAACTGAAGGAATCCCCATGACATCAGCAGTTAGGAATTAAGTTTCATTTACCCATTTTGCCATGGTGAAGCAGAGGGGAGTCAACATGCTCCAGATGGTCGTTCTGGGTATTAAAGTGTGCTTGCTTTGTGACTGTGGTCTAGGACACAGGCTCTCTCTCCTTATGGTGCTGAAAGAATTGATTTCACCCTGCTTTCTAGAGTGTAAAAGAATCCAAGAAAGCGCATATATATATATATATATATATATATATATATATATATATATATATCCCCTACACTTGAGGGTGGGGAACCATCTAAATGGCTTTATTGTTCTTCAGAATCCACTGCTTAATAATATGATGTAATGTTGATTTCTGAAATGCCAAGCTAGCTTGGCCTAAGCCAGAATTCATTGACTTTACGGAATAATATGGTATGATTTTGAGCTCAGAGTAATAGGAAAAGACATTACTAATTCTTCTTCAGTGTTAGATCCATACTTAGAGACAAATCATTGGACTTAAAACTTAAATAAGTAAGGATGAAGACCTATTTATTTCAGTATGATGATGTTCAGATCCAATCTATGGTGTTTTTTCTTAAGAAATGTCTTGAATTTGGCTGTATTAATTTTTCACTTTTGACTATCAAATGCCATAGCAAGAGTTGTCAGTGCATTAACAACAGAGCTTAGGAGAGTTAAGGGTTTTCCTCTGACAGTATGTAGCCTAAAGTTCTAAGAACCTCCCACCCAGCATGTCCTTTGGCTGTGCTGGCTGGGGGAACCTGGGACCTGTAGTTCCCAAAATCAGTGTTTCCAGGTCCTGGTCTTAAGGAACCCTTTCTATTATTTCTGAAAACAGTAGCTGTAGAAAGCAAGCAGCTTAGTATAAATAAAAGACACCTGAAGAAGTTACAGTTTAATCTAGGAATGCAAATTACTCTTGCAAATGAAAGGTAAGAGTAGATGTAGTGTAACAACTAACTAACAGGTGCAGGCCCTCTGGTTCTTTTGAGCCTTCCATGTCATTGTTAAAACAATGTCACCTGCAACTTGTAAGCCCTTCTAGTTTTGAATCAAAATTGGCATGAATTTGAGGAAAATAAATCCACATTTATTTGGGAATGTGTGTGTGTGTAGAGTTTTTAACCACCTTAGGTTAAAATATACTCACTGTTACAGATCATGTTGGATTTAGTGAATTTAATGGGGGGACAAGTTTTAAAGTGCTGAGGTAAGTATGTCAACATACCATTAGTCCACATCTAGTTTCTTTCTTGTAGAGTAAATGACATTTCTTAGAATCATAGCTGGAAGATTTAACAACAGTTTTCTACTTTAGTCCAAGTGATAGCACAGAAAAATCCACTGCCACACAGATGGTTATGTAGTCTTAAGTGGAAAAACTCCAATGAAGGACCTTCCAAAGTTTCTGTTCCAGTGTCAAGCAGTTGGTATGAAATTTAGTCAAAACTCAAAATCCCGTTTCTTGTAATCCATATCTACTGGTATGTGTCTATATGCCACATAGCATATAGAACAGATTTATTCAATATCCACATGACAACCCTTGTAATATATACATACTCAACTCTACAACTTTTTTTTACAGTTTTGCTTTGCTCCCAGTCCCCTTACCATTTTTGCAAGGTTCCTCTAGACACATTTCAAGGATCAGTGTTTAAAACATATTATCATGAGGTAAGAACACATGCATTGCATTGACTTTGGTGGAGTGCCACATGCCTCCATGCATTTGTCTACAAGTTAGGCCACTGCAGAACTTGGAAATAACAGATCACAAGTAACAAGGGCATCTATTTACCTAGGGGTAGGGTTATTGAGAGTGAAAGATAGATTTCAAAAGTAACATGATAGTAGATGCTAAATTATTGATATATTGTTATGAATAAAGCCTTCTAATTGCCTTTTCAAGCAGAGATGGGGAACTGCACAGTGAATTTCCCCCAAACTCCAAGTATCCCCCATACCACCAAGTTGGCTGATAAACACTAAGAAGAAACTCAGAAGTAACCTTCAGCTTCTGGTTTTTGGCCTATTTTCCTTGTTCAGGGTGGTATGGAGGTTTGTGGAAGGTTCCCACCACTTGTGGATGCTGCCAGGAGAGATTTTTACCCAGTTTGGAGTGGTTTTTACCCCTTTATTTATTTATGGAATGCTGAGGTTCTAGGAGATTCAAGGGATCTGGGGCAGCCTCCAGCCACCCCTTTTATAGCTAGATTGGGGCCATGGCAACCACAAGCCGCAGCCCCGATCTGGCCTTTGCAAGGCGCAAAAAGAAGCCACAAAAAGTGGCTCCTTTTTGTGCCCTGAAAAGGGTGCAATAACCACTGTGCTAGTGCTTTACAGCACTTCTTCAGCACTGCATCATGTGACTCCTCTGCAGTGCCAAAAGAGTTCCGTGATGCCGCATGCTGTGATGTGCAATGTGCAGCATCACACCACCCTTGGGGTTGGGCTGGGGTGTGTGTGTGTCATGTAGACGCTAAGCTCTGACTTCGCCCCCAACCCAGCCAAACTGCCGGTCTGCCCAGGGCCAAAATTAGGAGAGGTAGCCAATACTGCAGAGGACAGGATCATAATTAAAAATGACCTTAATGGATTAGAGAGCTGGGCCAGAACTAACAAAATGAATTTCAACATGAAAAAAATGTAAGGTACTGTACTGAAGGAGGGGAAAAATGCAATCCCCAGATATAGAAAGGGTGACACTTAACTTGACAACAGTATATGTGAAGGCCATCCAGGAGCCTTAGTAGACCACAAGCTGAATGAGTCAACAGTGTGATGTGGCAGCTAAAAAAACCCAGCCAATGTGATTCTAGGCTGCATCAATAGGAGTATAGTGTCTAGACTGAGTGGAGTAATAGTACCACTCTATTCTATTGTGGTCAGACCTCACCTGGGATACTATGTCCAGTTCTGGCCACCACAGTTCAAGAAGGATATTGGCAAGCTGAAACATGTTCAGAAGAAGGTGACCAAAATGGTAAAAGGTCTGGAAGCCATGCCCTTTGAAGAAAAGCTTAGGGAGCTGCCTTTATTTAGCCAGGAAAAGAGAAGGTTTAGTGGTGACATGATAGCCATGTAAATATTTGAAAGGATATCATATTGAAGAAGAAGCAAGCTTATTTTCTGCTGCTTCAGAGACTAGGATGTGCAGCAATGGATTCAAACAACAGGAAAAGATATTCCTAAGAGTAAGAGCTGTTTGAGAGTGGAATATGCTGCCTAGAGTATGGTGAAATGTCATCCTTGGGAGGTTTTAATCAGAGGATGGATGGCCATCTGTTGGGAATGCTGTGATTGTGTATTAATGCATGGCAGGCAGTTGTACTGGATGGCCCTTGTAGTGTCTTCCAACTCTGTGATTCTAAGATTTTATTCTTGCAGTATGTTTATCATAGAATCATAGAATTGTAGAGTTAGAAGAGACCATAAGGGCCATCCAGTTCAACCTCCTGGCATGCAGGAACTCTCAATCAAAGCATACCTGACGATGGCCATCTGTTTAGGGCAGAGCTAGGTGACTAGACACCTTCTGAGGATGTTGGGCTGCAATTCCTATCTATTATCAACTTCGCTATAGAGTGAAGAAATGGTTTTCATTCCATGTGGATCAATCCTTGACCATGTGTTGATGGGGTATTTTGGACAGGGCCTGTATGAGACCTAAGTGTGTCAACTGTTTTTGGAGGGTACCAATAATACAGGCAGAGCCTATTCTGCTTTGCAGACCTGATCTATGCACAGAGGTCATGGGTACATTCTCACTCCCTGTTACTTTTATGCTGAGTTATTATCTGAACTGGACTTAATATCTTAGTAAAGTCAAGTGTCTCTCAGCTTCAGTTCACCATGTTCCCAATTGGGTAATAGCTATTACCTACATTACAAGATTACATTACATATTATTAAGATAAATTTATGAGGAGTAAGAAGTGCAGAAGCTGAAGTTTTTACTGAGAAGCCAAAGAAAGAGATTTTTTTTTAAAAAAAACTTTGCAGTATTGGACAGCAAGGAATGAAATGACCTAGTTGTATACTGAATATAGAAAATTGCTTTCTTAAAAAGTTATTGTATAAAACTTTGTAATAAATGCTTCATAGATAAAATATGCTGGAGGTGGTGATGATGCTCAGATAATGGAATTGTTGTCTTGCAGTATCAGCAAACAATCAAGCCCAAGGGGAGGAGGAGGAGAACCTGGGAAATTTATTTTTAATAAATATAATAGGATGGGTGTGTCATTATCCCCCAAAAGAACTTATTCCTACTTATTATATTTATTAAATATCTTACTCTTCACTTGATCTCTTAGCAAAGTCAGTCTCACAGCTTCAGCATACCATGTTCTTATGGGATATGGGAGATGATTAGGGTGAAAATTGGAGTTTTCAGTGCAGAGGAGGGACACCAAGTATTGTAGGTCAAAAGTATTGGGAGGGTCACAGTTTCTGAGTCCTAATTTAGGGATACAATTTGAATATAGGCCCCATTCCCACTGGCCCTTTTGGCCTGGATGGAACTGGGCAGATCTGGGTCCCATCCTCCTGAATCTCTCCAGAAGCAAGTACCCACTATCATTTACCTTAACCGGGGTAATTTACCCCTCTGAAGTTCACAATTGTGGTACCAGTTTAAAATGAAGGCTCCTTTGCTGTCAATCAAATTCACTTCTGCTTTCGTCAAAGGTGAGGTATCCTACAGCCATTGGCCAACTGAATGGGTGCTTTCCCCCCCCCTCCATTTTTTTAAAAAAAACTGGTGGCAGTGTGCACATATTCTGTCAAATTTAAAAACCTCCAGGTGTGTGTGTTGTGTGTAGCAAAAGTATTGACATATTGTATCACTTTGCCAAATTGAAAGGGAAACATTCGCATTGTAGAATTTGCATCTTACACAATAATAATAATAATAATAATAATAAAGCCTCTTGCAAAGTGAGGTGCCCTGACGGGAGCAAGGAAATGAAAGAGAAATGTAGCACAAGCACACACATACATTCTATCTATACGTATCACCCTGTAGCAACAAGCCTTCGCATAGTCTTTATTTTTTAACTTTTTTTATTTTTTATTTGAAAAATAAAAATAAAAATATAAAAAGAGACAGAGAAAGCTGCCTGCAAGAGGGAGGCATGTTCTGTTCTTTGCTCTCCCTCTGACCATCCCTCCCCTGAACTTGACCCTTTCTCCTGCTTCATCCTCCTCCTCCTCCTTAGCCCTGATTCTGCCCTTGGCACCCTTTCTCCAGCTCCTTCCTTCTCCTCCTCCTCCTCCTCCACCCCAATGAAGGGGAGGCATGTTCCGCCCTCTGCCCTCCCTCTAACCTAAATCCCTCCCCTGAACCTGACCTGATCATGACCGGGGCAAAGTTCATATTTGCCGGACCCAGTTTTTCTCAAAAGATACAGCTTTTACTTTGCTTTCAAAAGACCTGTGCCAAGGGGCATTTGCCCCTGAATAGGTGTGAAAGCCTCGATTTCACTTGTGGAAGGATCGGGCCCAATATAAACTTCCCATGGTTAATCCAGTTTCTGAACCGGGGTAAAAGGTAGTCTGAATGGCACCATAGTTTAAGTGCATGAAAGGCTGAAGGATGAAAATTAGCTGAAGAATGGATGTTTACATTTGTAGAAACAATGATGGAGGAATAATTGAACAGATAGATGTTTCTCTGTCCTGGGAAACCTATAGTTCAAAGATAACATTAAACATATTGGGGGGGGAAAGCAGCATGGTGTTGGAATGTCATAGCATGCAGCCATACATTCAATCAGTGTGGCTTTGTGGTTAAATAAATCCACTTGACCCCTTTCAGAGCTTCTTTGGATTTGGGGTAGCAAAGTGGTATAAAGCAGCAGACTGACTAGTCTGGAATATGAACCAGGTCCCTGTTTTCTCCATCACTGAAAGTTGTATCATATGTAGCTCAGATAAGTTACATTTTCTTGGTTCTTCCTTAATGGGGAAAATTTGGCATATGACAGGAGTACCTTCTCTACACTTTTTGCATCCAAATCTGATGTGTCTTCTTCTGCATGCCTTTGCTATCCGTTTACACTTGTGGTGTGTATCTATATATGTGTAGGGGAGCAATATCTTGAAAGGCAAGGCCCACATTTAAAGGTTTGTATGGACCTAGGGGTATTCCACAATCACTAGCCAGGACAGTCATTCTCCTATCCTTTTTTATATCCTCTCTCTGGTGGAATGTGTGCATGGTAGTGGGGGAACTCCATGCTCTAAATTTTGTCCAGAAAAAAAAACAACAACCAGAAATTAATTTGGGGTTTAAGAAAGAGGTTAGATAATTCCATACTGGGAATAATTAGAGATATAAAGGCTATTCACAAGTTTGTGTAGCCTAATACATGAAGCACTACATTGAAAACAACAACAGCTGTGAGATTTTAAAATCATTTTGGTATTTATTGAAAAACAAAGTTTGTACAAAGGAAGGGATTATGGGGAAAGAAAATGTTTTGTGCAAAAATGAAGGCGGTAGTAACACACAAAAAAAATTTTCCACAATGAAATCCCACCCACCACTCCCAGAAAAAAAAAAAATCATTGGAAAGCGTGTTAAAAAGTGCAGTCTCACCTAGTGATGAGAAAAATAATTAATATCTCTTCACTTTCTGCATACCATTATGACACAGCAATCATATCACCTTTATCCATATCCTCTACACATGATCTACACTCATTGTAACAGCAGACGTATTGAGCAGAATCCCACAGCAAAATGTGATCTGGAGAATTTTGTCATGTGGCTAAGAATGCCCTAGGGATAACATCTGTTTGCAATCATATTGCTGATTAATTGGGAACAGGGTGCACCAACTGTTGAGAATCCAGTGTAGTGACTGGCTTGGGGCATTACTGATCCAGATGGCATGAGCTTCTCAATCCCAGCACACCTGCAGCATGTAATAATGGCATCAAATATGGAAGATTCCTTTGAAGCCATGGATAAAGCTCTTTATCAACCACAGTGAAGCAAGAGATTTATCTCAGGAGTGTTATGGGATTTCAGAATGAGTTTTGGAATTTCCTCATATAATGAGCCTTTTGTTTAGAAAGGATGGGGCATGTTGCCCTGAGCAAAGAACTAGATTGATAGAAGCTGTGAAATTGGCTACCCACATCAGAGGAAGGAAATTGGCATTAAGCAGGAAGTGCTGCAAGGCTCAAAGCATGGGCATGATAAATTATATGGCAATTCAGAGATATATTGCCAGCTGCATAGGCCATTGGAAGAGCTCCCACCGAAACCTCCCTGAGGTTATCAGGAAGGGAGAAAAACCACAAAGCTTGGGAAGGGAAAAGAATCCAAAATCCAAAATCTGTCATTAGCCAGATTGCCAATCTGCTGATGTTCTTATCAGCAATTTATCAAGAAACATATCTAAGTGAGCAACTCCATTTGACTGGATATAGGGAAAGAAATCTAGGAAGTAGATAGATATAGATGTCAAACATGATGGAAGAAATGGTGAATTATATCTCAGAGGTTGGACACACCTGCAGGGAATTGGACCAGATAATCACACGCACAATAAATTGTGTTAAAATGAGTAATTTTGGTTGAACATTTTTAGATAAGTGTCATTGTGGTAATGGCCTAAAATGTTAGGGATGATGGGAGTTGCAGCTCTTCTCCTGGCTTTCACTCTCACCACCCTGGTCAGCGGAAGAACAACCAGTTTGACCAGTAGCTCTGAGAATTGGCTGAAGATGTCTTCCAATCTTCTCTGCAGTCTGCTGGTTCTTGTTCAGCTCTCAAGACACCAGTCAACACAGTAGTCTTCTTAAAAAGATCTACTTTTATTCTACTATATACACTATGCACAAAACAATTCACTACTCACAAAACTCACACTACTATACTCCTCAATACCCACACTACTATACTCCTCTATACCCACAAAAAGTATTGCCATACATTATTGCTTATATAGACATTTGTCTCTCTATTCATTATACAGTTGCCACCTCCTGGGCGTGTACATACATTATGATTGACATACCATACTTGGCTCAATCTAGCCCTCATATTGCATCATACATTACTGTCCACTCAATGACTCTCAGGTGATATCAATTTGCATCTTTTCACTTTGTCATTGCCTCATATGTCCTTGGCTTTCAGGACCTTCCTAATTACATTACTTACAACACCTGTGTGACAATTCAATAACTTTTGCTGTGTCATGTTTCTTTCAAATACATTCATATACATATTATATTTCTTGTGACTATATATCCCATGTGGCTTTTTCCTGACAAAAAATGCATTTTTATATGATTTTTGCATGAATAAAACAAAGTTGTGAAAAGGGTGGAATCTCTTGCAATAGCTATCTCTGCCTCATTCTCGAGTTATCTGTAATTATTCAGAGAGAGAAAGAGAAGAAATTTGCAAAATGTTGAAAATAAAGACAGAAAATAGTAAATTGTGGTATATAGTAATTTGCCCAACATTTGTTGGTGGAAACTTTTCTTTGACATTGAAATAGCAAACTAGAAATTGAACAGATTACAGTACATCCATGCCATACGTGGGCGCACTTTACATGCCTTCCATGGAAGCCGAGTGATGATAAAAGCAATGGCGTGCATGCCTGTGGCACATACGCTGTCTTGAGCCACAAGCACGTGCCCCATTGTTTCCAATGGGGCACGAGCATTCGTGGATTTCCCCTTACGCCGGGGATCTGGAACAGATCTCCTGCATAAGGGGAGGGCCCACTGTATTAGTTTTCTGTGGGGTTTGGGGGCTATGTGACTGTGTTCTGGAAGAATTTATTCCTGACGTTTTGCCTCTATCTGTGGCTGGCATCTTCAGAGGGTGGTGGCATGGAAGTGTGGTGTGTGTGTGTGTGTGTGTGTATACACACTTCTGTGACCCTTAGTTGGGAGGAAGTGATTTACATGTTAATCTGTTGCTGAAGGCTTCAGGGTTGGAGGATATACGAGGCAGGTGTGTGTCTATTTAATTAGCAATCCATTGTCTTGGGGAAACCCCCTGACCCTGGGCATTGTTTATTTGCATGAATTGAGTCTTAATTTTGGTGTTCCTCAGGACTGGATACCGCCCAAAAAGGGTGGTCTGCCGCTGCCTCCATTTCCGCCGGCAGGAAGCCTCAGCTGCCAAATGGTGAGGCTTCCTGCTGGCGGAAAAAGAACCCTCAAATAGCAGGTTCTTTTTGCGTTGCTCTTGCGATGCCCAAGTGTGCAAACAGTGCACTTGTGACATCGCAAGCGTGATGGGACGTGTGGATGCTATGCATCTGTCATGTCAAAATGGCGGTGCCTGTGTAGACAGTGTGCCACCATTTGGATGTACTGAGTACGTAGTAGGGTTAGGGAGCGTCTAAAGGACACTCCCACGCAACCCTAGCACATACTCAGTACGTGCTTTTTGGCCCATCTGGACAGGGCCTTTGTTTCCTTTTAGGTTTTCTTCTTTCCTGTTGAAGTTGTCCAGGTGTTTGTGAATTTCAATCACCTCCCTGTGCATTCTGACCTGGTAGTTGTTGGCATAGTCCAGAATTTCAGTGTTTTCAAATAGCAATCTATGTCCAGGTTGGTTTATGATGTGTTCTGCTATTGCTGATTTTTCTGGCTGGCTCAAGATGCAGTGTTCCATAGTTGCATGGTATGCGGTAAACTCCTGCAGCAGTGACAGAGTCTCTCCTGTTCTCACTGAGCACAGCATTTGCTGGATTTTCTTGCTGCTTTATCACACAACGGGCAAACAGGATTTAAATGAGAGTTAAACTAGAGAAAACCAGGAAATGTTGTGTGATAAACATCAGGCATTTCCTGGTTTTCTCTAGTTTAACTCTCATTTAAATCCTGTTTGCCCTCTAGTTTGATAAAGCAGTTGTTCAGTCTGTAGATGATTTGGAGGTTGTGGCCCGTTACAGACGAGCATAAAGTACGGACTGGGTCCGTACTAGGGTTAGAAAGGGGCATCCCTTCCAGACACCCCTAATCCTAATACGGACTGAGTCCGTACAAAATGGCGGCGCCTGTTCCACATGGGGGGCGCCATCTTGACATAGTGGACGCTTTATGTCTGCACGTCGCGCGGCACATATGATGCCGCAAGTGTGCCATTGACGCCTCGCAGCGTCATAACTGCGCTGCAAAGAGAAGTGCCATTTTGCCGCTTATTTGCAGTGGGGAGGAGCTGTGCGGTTGGGATGCTGGGGCTTCTCCACACTGCAACCGGCAGCGGCGTGAGACCGCCTGTTTTGGGTGGTCTGTAACGTGCCTGGGTTTCCTTATCAGTTTCCTTATTCTGTCCATGACTTCTTTGATGTATGGTAAAAATACTTTTCCTTTGAATGGTGTTTGTCTTCACTCTTGTGTTTTTTGGGTTTTTTTCCCCCTGGGTCTGGCAGCTCTTCTGATGTCTGATCTGGAGTAGCCATTAGCCTATAGAGCCCAGTTTAGGTTCTTCAATTCATCTTCCAGGAAGTGGGGTTCTCAGATCCTTTTTGCATGGTCTACCAGTGTTTTTATTGTGCTCTTTTTTTGTCCCGGGTGATGGTTGGAGTTCTTGTGTATGTATCTGTCAGTGTGTGCAGGTTTTCTGTATACCATGTGGTCCAATTGTTGGTTCAGTTTGTGGATAACCAGAACAGCCAAGAACAGGTAATGTTCTTTCCTCCCCCCCCCATCATGAATTGGATGTTGGGGTGGATGTTGTTCAGATGGTTCTGAAAAAACAGCAACACAGAAGTAAAGACAACTTAATTAAATAGACACACATCCACCTCACATATCCTCCCACCTTGTGGCCTTGCCATACAACGACCAACACAAAAATTAATCACTTCCTCTCAACCAAGGGTCACACACACATCTGTGTCACCACCCTTTGAATATGCCTGCCACGTATGCAGAAACGTCAGGAATAAATTCTTCCAGAATGTGGCCACATAGCCACAGAAAACTGTGGATACTGGCCATGAAAACCTTCTACTTCACATTGAACAGATTATTCATAATACACATTATATATAATTGTAATCAATTTAAAGTGATATAAATCAATTATAATCAAATTGTATATTTTTCAAAATACCTCTAAAACAAGGACCAGCTCTTAGTAAATTTAGACTATAGTTAGTATACTCATCCAACCTAATATTTTCCTATTAATAGAAAGTAAGGGAAGGATACAAAGAGCAGATACATGACATGGCATGGTGGATGGAATCATAGTGAGTGAGTAGTAGGGAAGATCAGCTGAGAGGATGAAAAAGACAACCCAGGTTAACAGTTACTGGTGAAAAGGCCAGTCAGATATGTTGTGTCAATTTATTAGGCAGAAACATTATTTCCCATTCTCTGTTGAATTATTCCATGTTGGCTTTGAAATAAGTGCAGTAGGTTCCCCTGCCTAAAATTAATGGTTGATATGTTATTGCCTTGGTGGATCCCATTCCATGTTTTGGCCTTCATGTTCACAATGTGTTGTTTGTTGCTAACTACCTCAAGTCGACCATGACTCAGGGTGACCTTGTGGACAAGATATCTCCAAGCCCTCCTATCCTCCACTGCTCTGCTTAGTTCCTGCAGATCCAGGCCCATGATCTCTCTGAGTCTATCCATCTGGCATACAGTCTCCCTCTCTTTCCACCCATTTGTAGATAATGAGCAACTTGTGTATGTGTAGGGCACATAAAAATTTATGGGAAGATAAGAGAAAATGCATGTTTAGTTGGAAAGCCAGAGTCTAGTTATTTACACTTACATCAAAATAGGAGAATAACATTCTCCAGTTTCTGAAGAGGTGAAAATCTTTTCAGGGTAGAAATAATTATCGGTAACTTGCAGACCTCCCTGGTTGTTTTGTACATGGCTTTAATGCCAAGAAACTGGCTCATGCTAGTTAGAAGAAAATGAACATAAACAAAAGAGTGTTATTGCTTTGCCAAGAGAAGGTGTCTTACACTCTGCAAAGCCTACACTCCTATACATGTCTACTGGGAAGTAAGTCCCGTTAGGTTCAGCAAGGACATTCCCTCACAACAGCCCCAGGTTAGTTACTATCAGGCTGCAAAAATCTTGACAGCTTAATTCTTGATTTCAGCAGCACAAACTGGTTTCTACATGTATCCCCTAATTTCCAGTCACATTATTAGAATGACTCACTGCTAAATTGACTCCATTGATAACTAAGGCTGGACTGGTAAACTAATGTGGTTGGCCTAAACAGGATCTTTGAAGGGGCTTGAAATGTTTAACAAACCCTCCCATTACACCCCAAATGTTTGCCTTGTGTGTATTGGTGTTTATTGATGTTTGGTGTCCATCTTACAAGCTGACTCAACATCATTTTTCAATATTATTTTTATTGCAATTTAATTATTATAAAAAAGAAAAATACCCCCTCCCAAAAACAGTTGACAATGCCACTAGGACAATTAAAGACAAAGAAAGAGGGAGATAAGAGAACAACACTAGACAAACACAATAAACCCCTCTTTGCCACCCCATTCAACTTTTTGCACATCACTGATTGCAGTTCTTAAACAGTCTGCCCTCCATATTCATGATTTCTTTATCAGTAGAGTCAACCATCCGTGCCTTGACAATCTTCACAAAAAAAAAAAATAAGTTCCAGAAAGCAAACCTTGATTTTGCTATTTTATTAAGGGACACCATTTAACTACACCATTTTATTTAATGGGATTTGAGCATCCACAGATTTTGATATCCACAGGGGGTCCTAGAAGCAAACCCCAGTGGGTGACAAGGTCCCACTGCAAATCAAGTTTCTCCTCTTGGTTTATATACTTTCTTTTCCCATATACAGACGAGAGCTTATATAAAAATCTAAAAGTTCACCATCCCCTTTTCTTTTCTCAATAAATTCTGTGAAATTCAGCACCATTTTAAAACTACATGAGATAGGGGTGTAGCTACAACGGGGCCAAAATGAGGACATAATAAGAATTCTGCTCCCCAATAAAATATTCTTTCATTCCCTAAATTTGTAGCATTGCAGTAATTTAAACCTTCAGCTGAGCATTTAGAAATAGAGTTGAGGCATTAAAAGAAAATGGACGGGCTATGTTACCAAGGGAATGCAAGCACGGTAGGTATAAATTCTAGGTATAAATAATTTTCAGTTTCTTAATCTCTGCAATGCAAGAAATGTGGGGAATGAAAGAAATATTCATTGGGGAGTGGAAGCATTCTCACTTGCAGGGCCGATACCCTCACCCCTGCTACATCCCTGAAGCAGCATCTTCCTTCTCTTTCAGGCTACATGGACATAGCTAACCACACCCATGTGTGTGCATATTTTAAAATGGCAATAGAGCAAAGGCAGTGTTTTCTCTTCTCAACATGAAAATACAAATGCTTTCTCTTTTAGTCAATTTTTCCCCACAAAAATGTCACTGAAAGAGATACATTTTTCACAGGGAGGCAAAATCATTGCCACTTGCATCTCTTGCTTCATCCTGTATAGCCATGGTGGACTTTTCCACTGAGTAGTATCCAGCATACTGTAGTGGTTTGACTCTAGAGACCAGGATTTGATTTCCACTCAGCCATGAACCCTGCTGATTGACCTTGGGTGTAGGTCACATACTTTCAGCCTCAGGAAAAAGCACTGTCAAACCTCCTCTGAACAAATCTTGCAAATAAAACTCTACGAAAAGTTGGAAAGGACTTGAAGGCACACATCAGTGAAAATATTTGCACTTACCCATATATCCAATTGTATGTTTCTGGGGATTTTCTATTGGCTGGCAGCAGCTTTAAGTGCAAACACATCTGCCTATCCATATTACATTCCATCTAAGCTTATTTGTTCAGTGGTCATCCTTATATTTTGACCATTATTCAGGTGTTCAGTAATCATGTGTAGTCCACGCACATGGAATTTACTGTTTTTAAGAGCATGTTAACCCAGCTGAGAGCCAATGGTTTGTGTTGAACCCTGGTGGAACCAGGGCTCAAATCCCTACTTGGTCAAGGAAACCCACTGGGTGACCTTAGGTAAGTCACAGGAGTTTATCACACAAAGTTTATCCCATGAATATTAAAAAAAAATCCATGTAAATACGCATAACAATTACACACGACGTCACACAAAACCCACCATTAAAGTGGTCGCAAAGAAGCATTCATGCACATCTTTTTACTTTTGGGATTGCAGTGACAATGCATTTCCGATATCACGCTATTTGCGTAATTGCGTGTGAAAATCATTTTTGCAATTACACACCATTCCTGCTTTATTTACGGGATGCTTTAAATGTACTGTAATTTCTCTTTTTTGCCAAAATCAGACCAGTGTGATAAACTCCATACTCTCTCTGCTTCACAGGAAGGTGAAGGAAAACCCCCTCTAATGAAATTCTGCCAAGAAAACTGTGTCAAGTTCAACTTAGGGTTGCTATAGGTCAGAAATTACTTGAAGGCACACAACAATAACCACCTCTGTTGAGAGCTTAATTTGTCCAAGTCATGCTGTTTTTGTTCTTGCCCTGTCACCCCAGTACAGAGAATATCTCCCTAGAGTCCATAAACATCCCCACACTTTACAGTAAGAAGAATCATTTAAAGTACTAGAGTTAGGGTGGGTTATTTCATCAAAAGAAAACATGACAGACAGCTAAATCAAAGGAAATAAATTCTAGGGTAGCCATGTTGGCCATGTAGCAAAGGACAATAACATCCAAAATCCAAAAACAGTGATACCTTTATTTGATCAGTCAAAATGCACAAAATACATGATGCAAGCTTTTGACACTCCATTGGATTCTTCATCAGGGAAAAGTGTTAAAAATCATCCTGGAGAAAAATGTTTTAAAAATGACGATGTTAGTCACAGGGCTGCATTTTGTCAAGGTCTTCTTGATGTGTTATTTTGTGTTGAGATAGTGTGGAGGGGTATCTTTGCAAACAGGTCCCTCCTCCTCCTGGCCATGTGGAACTGGAAGCAAAGGCTTTGGAGTGCAGGGGAATCCTAAATCAGCCAAATCACAAACCCGTTCCAGATGGGCATAGTCCTCATACTTAGGGGCATCATGCTAAAGCCTCAAAGAGCATCTCAGAGGTTCATAGCTAAAGTTCTGTTGCACTGAATAATGCAAACAAAGGGAGGACAAAATCTAAAAATCAGAGTTGAAGTATTTCCCTGAAAGACAGCTTGGTGGGCACTGAACTGACACTGAGTAGGCAGTAGTGGTTGGCAGAACTAGGCAAACAGACTAAGCTGTGGAGAAGAGCAGCAGACACCTGTGTAAGCTCATCCAAGAGATGTTCTAGGCTGGCATTTTCCACTAGTTTTGGAAACAATATGGAAAATCCTTTAGTAACATTCCCTTAGATTTGCATTTGAAATGCTGTACATATCAAGGGATCACTAGTAATCTAATACCATCATCTAACCATAGCATTTGATGATATGAACTGGTAAGGAACCTACATTTTGTGTTTCAGTACACATTTGTATTCTGGCACTGAAACTGAGTGTATGGCTCATAACAGTCCATAATTAGCACAGCTGCTTTGTGTAGACAGTGAGATTCTGGGGTCAGTAGCATTAAAAAGTGCCCTTTTCAAGATCTATTTCTGAAATGTCATCATAAAAATACTCATATGCTTTACAAGATGGTTTTTAAAATAGCCACATAATCCTGTGTGTACGTACCCAAAAGTAAGCTCCACTGTGTTTTCAAAATCTTATCCCCAAGTGCTCGGTCGTGGGACTTGGCTGATGGACAATTAATGTGAAACATTGTGAAGTACTGCAAAAATATTAAATATTATCATTATTTGTTTATAGCAAGTGAACCAGCATGGCCAACCCATCCCTATAATCTCCTCTATTGTGTTTTTCTGTACTATAGCAGTTAACTTATTCTTCAATGCACAGATAGAGATGTCATGTGGCACCTAATTTGGAGATATTAAAAGCAGCTTGCACTGTTAAACTATAAAATTTCTGCAACTGTATTTTTTGTTTAAACAGTGACTCCCCAAGATACTACACATGCTGTGGAAACTGTTTATTCAGCAAAAGTGATTTATCTCTATATTACTGCAGGAACAAAACCATGGTCTTGCTTATCCACAAAGGAGTAAATCATGTGTACTTTGCTTTGAGGGCTTACTCTATCATAATCACTGAGATTGCAAGTAAGTGGTACAGTTTCATAAATAAAAGGAGATGAAGGAAAAGTTGCTTCTGACATTATGCAATCTAAAAATATTTTAACTCTGACTAAGGATGGCATCTCTCCTCTGAATGCCTGTCTTGGGGCGGTAATGGACTGGATGAGGGAAAACCGACTCAAGCTGAATCCAGGTAAGACGGAGGTACTCGCTATAGGAACACCGAATCCAGGAATGGAGTTGTGTCAGCCAGTTCTGGATGGGGTCACACTTCCCCTGAAGGATTCTGTTCATAGCTTGGGGTGCTCCTTGACTCGTCGCTCCAACTGACAGCTCAGGTGGATGTGACAGTCAAGAGCGCCTGCCATCAGCTTTATATGATATGCCAACTGCAACCCTTCCTGGAGCCGAGGGACCTGGAAACAGTAGTACATGCACTGGTAACCTCTTGATTGGACTTCTGTAATTTGCTCTACTTGGGGCTACCCTTGTGCCAAGTTCGGAAACTTCAGTTGGTACAAAATATGGCAGCCAGATTGATCACGGGAACTTCTAGGAATGACCATATAACACCGGTCTTGAAGTCCCTGAGCTGGCTGCCTATTAGTTTCCGGGCAAAGTACAAGGTGTTGGTGATCACATTTAAAGCCCTACTTGGCTTGGGCCCAGAATACTTGAGGGAACGCCTTCTTCCCTATTGTCCGCCCCGCACACTAAGATCCACTGGAAGAAATCTACAGCCAAAAAAATCTAGGTTAACATCAGTTTCCCAGAGGGCCTTCTCTACTACTGCTCCTAAACTATGTGCCGGAGGAGATCCGTCACATTTCCACTCTGACAGCTTTTAAGGAAACACTCAAGACGGATATCTTCCGGCAGGCCTTTCCAACTTAGTTACCCTCCCCAGATATTGTCCCCTCATTTGTCTATTCTTCCCCGCCTATGTTTCTGCCTTTTTTAAAAATGCTTTTAATGTTTTTAATGTTTTTATACTATTATTGTTTAATTCTGTTTTAGTACTGGGTATGGGGGGGGGAGGTGGTAGGTCTAGGGTTTGATTTTTAACTCTATTGAAATTGATGTATTTTATTGTTGTAACCCGCCCGGATTCTTCGTGATTGGGTGGCTATAAATAAATCTTTATTATTATCTTTATTATAATTCACCAAAGATATTTTAACATCGCTCCGGATAGCTGTTTTCATTTCAGAACATTATTGTAGGCACAGGCCTTTTTTTTTTAAGTTAACATTGGCAGAAATTGTGAATCAGGAGATATAACATTCTGCACAGGCAGAACTATGACACTTGTCTCCACTTAGCCCACTAACCATCCTTTAAACGTTGCAGCCCCCTCATTCCAATTTACTGGCTGATGGAGAAATGCCCAGTTATGTTCCTACATATAGCTTTAAGTACAGCAATGAGGCATCCTTTGGGATCTCATTACATTAAAAAAAATTACATTAAATATCTTTTTTAAAAAATAGATTGTATCTCTTTGGCAGGACTGTCTTTTTGTTGTTTTATTCTGTGATATTCAATCAACTTTTCAGTTACAGCTGATTCATATCTTCAACTTCTACCTTGTGGGCTTTAAGTTCAGTGGAGCATTATACATAGGCAACGCCATGCCTATAGACTCCTCAATATTATGTGAAGTCTGGGGTCTTCGGTTCCTTACTGGAATAGGTAGGATAAAGTTAGCTTACCCTTACATAACGCATTACCTGGATAATCGCTTAATGACAAGCCGAACTTGCAGCAACACTCATGCAGTCCTCTTAGCCTCTTTTATATCCTTGCTGATGAAGTAGGGGCTCCCCCTCACTCAGGATAAGACAGAGGATCCAGCAACTCAGATAATTAATGTTGGCATACACATGCATTCAGTGGGATGTTGTTTTTGTTTACCAGCTGGAAAATTTAAGACCTTGAGCATTAAAGAGTACACTAAAAGAGCTGAAGTATCTTACTGGTCATCCTAACTTGTAGGATAAAATTAGCTTGCCTTCCTTTCATATTTTAATTAGTTCTCTATTGGCAAGAGCCATGGCTTAATTCTGCTGCTGCTGCTGCTGCTGGCAGCATCCCTGTCTTCACCTTTGGAAAGCATTCAGGGGTAGCTGTGTTGGCCATTTAACAAATACAAACAAAAATCCATCAGTGATACCTTTATTGGCCAACTGAAATGCACAGTATACTTGTTGCAAGCTTTTGAAACTCCATGGGCTTCCTCATCAGGCAGGTTGTTACAAACCAAACAGGAGGGAAAAAAAAAAAACCAAACAATTGGAGATGTTAGATGCCTGCAGGTTGTTTCAGTCCTTAATAAAGATGTTATGATGGGGAGGATATATTTTGCAGGCAGGCTCCTCCTCCTTCTGGCCATGCAGCAATAGGGAGATTTTCTATGTACAGGAAATTTAAACTCCATTTGCAATTCAGCAGGGACCCCTCTTTTGTAATCCAGTATGTCTCCATTCCAGTGAGGTCACAGGCGTCTTGGTAGGCATCTTCCTGATGCAAAAGCATGGAGACTTCTTGAGGAATCCATTGTTCTCTGCCTACAGCTTGAATCTGATTCCAGTTTGAATCTGGATCATTTCCTGGCAGGGACACAGTGGCCTTCACCCACGTGGTGGGTGAAGACCCAGCTTTCTTGCCATTCCATGGGTCTCCCAGTAGAAGGGCTGGATTATGGGTTCTTCATTGGTAGAAAAGCAGATTGCCCAGTGGCAGGATCTGCCTTTTATACCACTCCATTGCCCATGACCGGAGTTTCCAGTGAGGTTGTGGCCATTTTAATACCAATATAAATGTTGACATGTATGATCTTTTTGATATCTCCCATTCCAGTGTGTCTAACCCCTGGGGCAGCAAATTAAAACTTACCACCCTAAAACAATTATGTATTTTACATCTAAACTATTTTCTCCTTTCACAGACAGATTGGTCTGCTTACTGAATGGTTCAGTGACTCCCATGTATCATATTTAAGAATGCTACATCTGCTGGAATATGGAAAGAAAGAATAAACTCTTGCATCCGCAATTTTTATCTGTGCAGGTAGCCACATAGAACTCCAGGGAGCCATGGGGAGCCCCATTAAAATCAACAGACATGATTTTATTTGTGGGACCAAACAAAGCCAAAGGAAAAATACAGCAGGTGTTAATATTTGAAAGTTGGAAGTAACATCAGTCATCCAACTGTGTTGTGGTTTACAGCTGCCGATTATCAGTCTCTTTTCTCAGAAATGCACACCTGGGATAAGTTCCCATGGAAAGTCAGTTCTGTATGATGTGTAGCCTGGTAGCAGAAAAGGCTACAAGGTGTTTTGAACTGCTGCTACACCCCTCACAAAAACACTTTTTCATTGGTGCTGTTTCCCTCAACTGTATCCCTTTCTATGATTTCCAGATTTTCCAATAGGAGAAAGCCAAATTATTTTTCATTTACTTTATTAGCTGGAAAGAATTTTATAGCAAATGCTGGCATAAAAAGAAAGTGAGATTTCCAGCTGATTTTCTGGCTTCCTTTAGTATGAGTTGGGAAATAAAAGCCTATATTCTCCCTTCACACTGGTTATGCAGAGAATATTCTTCATGCATCATTTTGTTAATCGGATTTGCACACTATACTGTTTTCCCCCAATTCGGCAATAAAGAAGTTTAATTTATCAGTGCTTGGCCAAATACTGAAAGCAGAGCCAGCTCCAAAAATAGAGGGGATAATGCTGACTGGGCCCATCTTTTCATTCTTGTTCCCAGTTGCCTGTTTATTTCCCCCTTTCCTCAGCTTCAACCCATTTAGCTGCCTAGAAGTATGCAAAACAAATCAAGATGATGTCCTGCTCCGATGAAAGGGCGCAGTAAGCGCCCTTGTGCGGCACGACGGCATCACGTCTGCGCCACCTTGTTTGGAGGCGGTGCGTTCATGACGCCATCATGGCGGCCCCCATGTAGATGGGGCACCGCCATCTTGTACGTCCTTAGGACATATTAGGCTTGGAGGCGTCAAGAAGTGATGCCCCTTTTTAAACCCTGAGGACGTCCATTAATTTTCATAGATTATTGGTTTTGCTGCAATTGTATCCTGATAAGGTAGTGGCACATTATTTGTGGGAGGGATTTAGGATAGGTGTTGGACTTCCATTTCAAGTAATTTGTTGTCTAAGAATTTAAAATCAGTTGTAAGCTTGCTAGGGGAAAGATTTAGAAAGAGGTCTCAGAAGGAGGGTTAGTTGGTCCTTTTCTTTCACCTCCTGCTTTCTATTGAAGGATATCTCCTCTCAGCATAGTACTGAAGAAAGTTCCTGTTGAATATGCGATCAATCCCCATTTGTCATATCTGAAAGGTGAGTCAGTTAATGATGTTATACCTACTGAACTGTGTACTGTCTGTTACACTCCATTTGATTTAGCAGTGACAGAGGTTTGCAGGCATGGTGTGGGGACTGAATTGGCAAAATGTGACATGAAATCAGCATTTCACCTTTTTCATTTGGCCCTGGCAGGCTGGTAATGGGTGAAGGGGACCCTTGGTGCATTGACAGAACCCAGAGAAATAGGGAAATTCAAAATGCCTTAATGAAAGAGTTGGTCCACCTTTTGCCACATCCTCAGATAATTTGTCAGAAGCTTGAGTTCTACATTGTTGATAGTGTTCACCTATTGGATGCAGGTAATCTGTTATGTCTGGGAGATTTGCAACAGGGGGTGAGGGGCCTTTTGGCCAGCCTGGCAGGAGATAAAGGCTAAGCAGGTATGTTCCTCTTATCCAAGGCAGGTACCTACAGCTAGAGGGAAATAAGAATTCAGTGCACACCCATGACACTTGTTTGTTAAAGAGGTGGATTCAGTAGCTGCCTTTTTAGGTCTTACATGGGACCAGGAGAATGGGAAAAGACCTTTGTTGCTGGCACCAAAACTGAGCCTACACTTTAAGTCATGAGACATCAAAGGGTGCTTCTTGGGTAGCCTTCCAGCAGTGGGCCAGTTGGAGAGCAAGCCATCTTTTGATATTCTCCTCGGGGACCACTCTGGAGAAGGTCTGGGTGAGATCATCTGCCTCAGCCACTCCAAAGCCAGTTGCTTCCTCCTTTTGCATCTCTCAGAGGTTAAGGGTTAAATAGCATAACATTTAAATTAAATTAAAGTGGGCACTTTTCAACCCAGTCTTCATTGTCTGCCTCTTTGTTTCCATGGTTGATCAGCAAACTGCAAGGGCAGCATTCCCTTGTGTTCAGGTGAAGAGGAAGATGCAGGATATTATCACATGTGGTAAGGAGGGATCGCTTCCATCCTTACCTTGTCCTTATCGCTTCCATAATTATCCAGTCCTTGTCCTGTCAGTGGCTCCGTCATTGTATTAATGTGAATTTCCATTAATACAAACTGATGGGGTCATGCCACTTCAGGGGTGGGAGAAGAATGGGTTAAGTGCAACATTGTCTGAAAATCTTATCTTGATTGCACAACAGATGTGATAATGATGACATTGTATGATAATTTTTATGTGATCATGTGGGAAGGATGGAACAGGGACACAACAAGGATGTCCCGTCACCCACATCAAGAGTTACATGCATCTCTCCTATGTTGTAAATCACTGAACTACAGATGGCAGCTTCTCAGTAGAGAATTTTCCAGACTAATTCCTAGATAGGCCATTGGATTCTACTGGGCAAGAAGTAGTATGCCTTGTTTCCTCCTGTTTTATCTGAGCCTTGTTGCATTCTTGCTTCTCCTTTAACCCTGACATTTGAGTTGCTTCTTGACCTTGACTTTTGACTTATTCTTTGGTTCACTGCTAGCTTGTCCCGTATTTTCTGGGTCCTTCTCACTTTTGGTAAATATCACCATAAGGTCCTTTCACATGTACCTTGCCCATTGGTCAATCAAAATTATTTTAATTATTTCATTGACCATGTAAACAGGGCTGACATCTCAAACAAACATTTTGAAGAGTGCAAAATCAAGCTAATCCAGTGAATAATGCTAATGACAGAAGAGTGCATGTCCAGTGTTGACTATCAAGATGGTAGTACGAAGATGGCCTGATTGCACTAAAATCTGTTAGACAGAACAAAATGCTCTAGGCTGATGATTGTGGTGATGGTTCTACAGCATGAGGAGCAAAGAAAACAAACAACCATTTTCACCTTGCAGCTCTTGTGTGCAAACTTATAGAAATCAGACTGCTGAAACTTGGTAAAATGATTCATTTTAAGCTCAAAAACTGCTGTGAACTCATTCATGGACCTGGTGAGCATCACAGAGAGAATAAAGTACAACTGTAAATTACTGGTGTTTGGTTATTTAAATGAAGAACCTGTGGAAATATTGAAGATTACCTTTCAACAAATCCCTAAACATAAAGTTGTGAAGTGTATTTGTTTTGTTTTCCTACTCTCTTCTCTGTTGCGTCTTAATATCTGAGGCAATAGCATGATCTGTATTTCCCATTACTTATGGCGCTACACAACTAGCCACTGTTTTGATTCATCAGGATGACAGTGAGACATTTTAAGTAGGCTCCATTTAAATTGTGGTTTTTCAAAGGAAATGGCCTAACAGCTGCATTGGCGAATGATGTACACAGCAGAAAACCAAACCTCAAGAGTGTTTTAGGGGTGTGGTGAGTAAAACATCCAAGTGTAAGTTAGTTCTTTCAGCATAAAAGTAAGAATCTTTATCTGGAATTCTAAAAGTATAGGTTACACAAATGGAAAGAAATAATCACCTGCAATGACTTCTTCTGGTCCAGAAAGGAGATGTTCAAACTGATCCATGTTCTGGCATATTTCTCAAAAGAGGAAAACTTTTTTTCATGCTTCTTACTACAACTGCTTTTGAAGAAATTCCAGAAAGTAGTGTATTCTAATGCAAAGGAAAAGTTATGAAATGTATGTGACTTGCAAAGAAGACGCAAGATAGTTTGTATCCTGGGCCAAAGGACAAAATGCCACACTATTTTGTACATTTCACATTGAAAAAATTGACTTGGGTGGCAGTTAAATTATCAACACTGAAAGCTAAATAGAGACCTGCTATACCATGCCATGCCATGCCATGCCACTTCAAAGTAGTAGGGTAATTTAGGGCATAAAGACAGGCTATGTGGCACAAACAGTTCCATCCTGCAACAGTGGGAAATGGTCAGAGGGCTGGGAGGAGTCCCCATTGCTGTCCCCAAGCAGTTGTCATCTGGGGTGATTGCTCCACTCTGCCTAATGGTAGGACTAGTGAGAGAATGAATCTGCACATTTCTTTTTTATATTAGAGGAATAAGAACAAGTTAGTGTATAATCACACAAAGTGGTTTTCATACCAGCACTGTTTATAATTTCACTAAGGGAGTAATCTAGAGCTATGCTTTCATGACTGGTTCATATAATTTCTATGTATTCTCTAGTTTAGTGAATACATAAGGACTTTCATAGTCCCTATGTATCTTCTAAAGTAGGGTATACATAAGGACTGTGAAAGTCCCCCATTCCCCACTTACTGGGCAGTAGCCACAATGATCAACAATGATCTGTTTCTCCTGTCAACTGGAAAACAGCTATCCCATTATCCCTCGTGTGATTCATCTTCAGTGCATGAGAAGATTGCAGCAGGGTCCCTGCTTCTATGTCTCACAATGCAGATTGCTCATGCGAAGAGGTGGGAAATACAACAAAATCCAAAATGCACAAAAAAGCAATGCCTTTTTTGGACAACCAAAATGCAGAAAATACATTGCATGATGTATTTCCTGTTGTTTGGTTGGCCAATAACGATATCACTTTTTGTAGATTTTTTTTGTATTTTGCTGCATGATCAGCATGGCTATCCTTGAATATATTTTTGGGAACAAGTGGTAACATCAGTCAGCTGCTTCCTCGGCAACAGGGGAACAGCCCTCTTTCAACTGTTGTGGGTGCTGGGGGGGGGGGGGGGGGGGGGGGGGGGGGGGGAGTCAGGCCAGAAGACACTAAATAGCCAGTAAACTAATGTGGTTATATATTTCTGACTGCCTTGGTGCATTCTGGCCAAAATATTTAGGTGCAGATACATACTGTAAATGCCTGTTAAGTGCTTAGGGATGGTGAGAAAGATGTTCCTTTTTTTTTTCATTTTGTGTTGACAGAAGACCTATTCATAAATTCTTCACCATTCATAGGACAAAATGAAGAGTTAGGCAAAGCTTAATTGAATGGTTTCCACATTTTAAGCGGCAAAGCTTCTTCACACAGGGGACCTTACAACCAATTCCATATTGGTTTCACTCAGCACTGAATTTTCCCAGTCTTAAATTTTATTTGTCTCATTTCTACATAAGCTTCTTACTTAAAAAAAATCCACCCACATTTTCTTATGCATTTTCATGCACATTTCCCCTAATACCTGTGTTTCTGCATACATTTTTCTCCGTATACACCTTTTTGGTGAATGGTTTTCCTTATGTAATGCTTGTTATTCATATTAACATTAAAATATACATTTTTGTATTCAATATGTATGCAGATTTTTTTGTTCAGAGATGAGATTCACAAAATGCTTGGTGGTATGATTTACTAAACAATAGCTGCATTCCAGTTTCTATAGTAATTTGTGAAGTGTGGATTTGGCAAATTCTCATCAAAATGTGAAGAAAACAAAAATCTCCAAGTGTGGTTGTACAGCCAGCCAAATGGTCAGCTCATTGTGCATTGAGGAAGACGAATGACAGCCTCTGGTAACACCTTCTCCATCAACACAAGTAGCCTTGGGTGGAGGAATGTAATGAGCACATATTCCCATCCAAGGTATTGAAATATTAATTTAGTGGGTCACAAATTCTAGAATCCAACAGCTATCATTGCCACTAATTTCACTGGCTCTGGAATTCTGAGAGTTGGAGTCCAAAAATGTCCAAGCTGTCAATTTACCCCTATTTATTTTATTCTGTGAAAACATGACAAAATCTGTCATGTGTACAAGTTAGTCAGGATATTGAATCCTCCTTTACTCCATAATTGAAAACTTGCATTGCTGAAGAGGCTTCTTGTGGATCAGAAAGGAATTTGGGGTGTGTGTGAAAAACAGTGAGTTTCTCTTGTTCCCTTATTACACAAGCACATGAGTTACTGTGTTTCTTATGCACAAATTGAACCTTCATTTTCCTCTGTTGTGAGATGGTTGGGTTCCCTTACCTTTTGGGATCTTTAAAGTTAATATATGCAGCATAGTTCTGTGGCTTTGGGTCCTGACATTTCTCAAATGGGGATGAATAATATTTAGCTCAGTGCCCTGGACTCTGGTTTACTATAGTCATGCCTTTCTTTTCAGCGACCATTTATTTCAGTTGAACTCAATGCATGTCTTTGCATTTAAGCAGTCAAGGAATTCCAAACATTTATCATTCAGAATGGTGCCTGGTTCTTGTCTTCTTTGTGAGGCACAGCATTTAACCCTGTATTAACTGACTAGAATATATTGGAATTAATTTGAAAACGTTGTTCCTTTTGTAATTAAGAGAGCTGAATAATTGTAATTAAGAGAATTGCACTTTGAGGTTGGATATACTTGGGTTTACATCACTCCTTAGCTAGCACATGAAAGTGATTATCTTTAAACATATCAATCAATAACCAGTAGATCCATGTCATTTTTGTGCAGCCACAAGTCTACCATACATTACAATAGTGTGGGTGGGGACAATCAGAGGGATGCTTGTTACTCCAGGATCCAGCCCCAGTTACCTCTCATTGGTTTATATCAAATTAATATCAAAAAGAGATGTTACAAGCAGATAGCCAAAGGGGGACAGTGCAGGAAAATCAGCCATATCATATTACATAATAAATCTGGATGGCTTAGCATGCGGGAGGCCTCAGCACTTAACTGTGATGATATCATCCAAGATTGGAATCAGCATAACCTCTTCAGCTAGGAGTGTGATGGTGGATGCTGGACCTGGAAATTGCTTGCATACTACAGACAAAGGGAGTTTCCTTCTAGGAATGAAACTTTCTTTATCTGAGGACATGAATGCCATTCTCCCATATCCCATTCCATTCTTCATCTCCGGGAAAGTAAGGCGCAAGACAGACCACCCCAAAAGGGCAGCCTGCCAGCAGTCTTCTTCCCTCTGGAGGGATGCCGCAGCCACCAGATCACGCAGCATCCATCTGGAGGAAGAAGAACCCTGAAAAAATGGGCTCTTTTTGTGCTGTTCGGCAGATGTAATTAGTTCTCCAATGGCACGTGTCATTTACGTTATAATGACAGCGCCTGTATAATAATAAATAATAATAAACATTTTATTTATATACCGCCCTTCTACAAAATCAGGGCGGTGCACAACATTCCACAAGATACATTACATAAGAAAAAAAAATATACATTCAAATTAAAATCCAATAAAACACTCCAGCCAGCTTGCCACTGCTGACGTAAAGAAGAGGGTAAGGTTATTCGGGGCTCGCATCAGGGTATGCCTGTTTGAATAAAAAGGTCTTCAGCCCCTTTTTGAACTGGGCCAGGGAGGTGGCCGAGCGGAGCTCAATGGGCAGAGAGTTCCAGAGGTTGGGGGCCGAGGTGGTGAAGGCCCTCTTAGAAGTAGAAACTAATCTGGCCCCTGGAACCCTTAACAACTGCTGCCCAGATGTTCTGAGTATGCGGGGTGGATTGTATGGAGAGAGGCGGTCCTCAAGGTACCCTGGGCCCAAGCCATTTAGGGCTTTATAGGTGATAACCAACACCTTGTATTGCGCCCGGAAGCGAATAGGCAGCCAGTGCAAATCCTTAAGCACTGGTGTTATATGACTGGCTCTGGGTATGCCAGTAACCAGTTGGGCTGCCATATTCTGCACTATTTGTAACTTCCGGGTATGGTACAAGAGTTGCCCCATGTAGAGCGCATTGCAGAAATCCAAGCGAGAGGTTACCAGAGCATGTACTACAGTTTCAAGGTCCCTCTGGCCCAGGTAGGGACGCAGCTGGCGTATCAGCCGAAGCTGATAACAGGTGCTCCTGACCGTCGCATCCACCTGAGATGTAAGGTGGAGCGACGAGTCAAGGAGCACCCCAGACTGCGTACTGAGTCCTTCACAGGAAGCGTGATCCCGTTCAGGACAGGTGGAACCACCGCCATTCCCGGGCCAGGAGAACCTATCACGAGCACCTCCGTTTTCTCTGGATTCAGACTGAGTCGGTTTTCCCTCATCCAGCCCATTACCGACTCCAGTCAGGCCACGACAGGGGAGATGCCATCCCTGGTCACTGCATCAGTCAGAGACATAGAGAAGACTATTTGGGTGTCATCACCCATCACTGATAACCCCGTGCCCCATGACTCCGGATGATCTCTCCCAGCGGTTTCATGTAAATGTTAAAGAGCATGGGAGAGAGAATGGCTCCTTGAGGGACCCCAGATGTAAGGGCCCTCTTATCGGAGCACACGTCTCCCAGCTGCACCATCTGGAATCTCCCAGAGAGGTAGGATCGGAACCACTGGAGCGCAGTGCCCCCGATTCCCACCTCTGCCAGGCACTCCAGAAGGATACCATGGTCTATGGTATCGAAAGCCGCTGAGATGTCTAAGAGCACCAACAGGGACATGCTACCCCTGACAATGCCCAGACGGAGGTCATCGACCAAGGCGACCATAGCAGTCTCAACCCCGTAGCCCGCCCGAAGCCGGTTTGAAATGGATCTAGATAAACCGTTTCATCCAAGATCGATTGAAGCTGGATTGCAACCGCCCTCTCGATCACCTTCCCCAAAAATGGCAATAGCGAAACTGGCCGATAATTATTATGCATCAGGGGGTCGAGGGAGGGCTTTTTAAGCAGAGGTTTTACTATGGCCAATTTTAAGCTTTATGGAAATTGCCCGTCCCTCAAAGATGTTTTGATGATCCGGTGCAACAATGAAGTTACCACCAGTCCCCCCTGAGCCGCTAGCCATGAGGGACAGGGATCGAGAGAGCATGTTGTCTTCTGAACACTTCTAAGGATCTTGTCCACATCATCAGTACTAACAGACTCAAACTGATCCAGTTTAATAGAGTCCACGGAGGCTCTGGATACCTCTTCTCTAGGTTCTGCTCTAATGCTGGCATTAAGACCTTCGCTTATCCGAGAGGTTTTATCCGCGAAGAAGTTATTAAATTGGTCACAGCAGGCCTTAGAATGTTCAAGGATCTGGTTCAGGGCAGGAGGGAGCTGAGTTAGCTCCCTGACCACCCTGACCAACTCTGCTGGACGCGACTCCGCGGACGCAACACGAGCACCATAGAACGAATTCTTAGCTGCTCGTATCGCCTCTCCATAGTCCTCCAAAAGGCGGTCTAGGAGAGCCTTGTCGGCTAAACGCAGGTGTTTCCGCCAGCGGTGCTCTAGCTGTCGCAGCACCCGCTTCCTCACCCGGAGATCTTCCGTATACCAGGGCTTCCATTTGGAAGCAGGCCTGAGAGGGCGCTTGGGAGCGATACTGTGTACAGCCCTAGAGAGACCGGTATCCCAGATACCAGTCAGGGCATCAACAGACTCACCGTCATTTCCAACCATGTGCCCCTCTAGGGCTTCCTGGAACCTTTTGGGTTCCATCAGCCTTCGAGGGTGGACCATTCTAATAGGTCCACCACCCCCGGAGGGGATCTGGGTAGAAGCCTTGATTTTCGCCTCCACCAGGAAATGATCTGTCCATGACAGGGCGGAAATGTTAGTTATTTCCGCCCACAGATTTTCCGTATCCGTACAAAAGACCAGATCGAGTGTATTACCCGCAAAATGCGTCGGACCCGAAACCAGTTGGGACAGGCCCATGGCCGCCATGGTGTCCATGAATTCCTGAGCCGCACTGGGTGGAATATAGTTGGCCGCGAAGGGGATGTTGAAATCACCCAGGACAAGTAGCCTGGGTGTTTCCAGCATCAGCTCCAAGACCAACTGTGTCAGCTCGTTAAGGGAGTCTGTTAGCACACGGGGTGGCCGATACACCAACAAAATCCCTAGACTGTCCCTGGCCTTCAGGGTCAAGTAAATACACTCAATGAAGGAAGTTTGACAGATATGGTTCCTGATAAGAGACAAGGTGTTCTTATGTACCAAGGCAACCCCCCCCCCCGCCCACCTAACCTGGACTGGTCCTTCACTGAAAACCCGGCGGGAAGAGCCTGAGCCCACACAGCTTCCCCTTCAGGCCCAAGCCAGGTTTCAGTAATGCAAGCCAGGTCACAGTTGCTATCTACGAGTAGATCATGGACAATGTGGGTCTTGTTGTTGATGGACCTGGCATTGCACAGGAGCAGAGACAGGGTTTGTGCACAGTTGGAATGACCTCAGGTCCTTTTGGTTAGGAGGGGGACAGGAAGGAGAGATAGATATTAGGCATCGATCTCGCCTTCCTCTGTAACACAAGTCCGCACTCCTACTGCCATACCTCCCCCTGCCCCACACTACCTCAATAGGAGCTCTGCTCATGCAAGAATTACCCTCTGCCTCCCCAGCCGAAGCATTCCCCCCATCCCTATCCCCCCCCCCCCCCCGCCGAACAGCAATAAGGACAGAGATATGACACTACAGCCATTCTCTGTCTGAGCGCTGGCACGGACACAATCCTCTTGCCCTTGCGCAGCTGCGGACGTGCGAAAGTCCGGTGTTCAGTCCGTGGGCGGCCCCCCGGGCCGGTGCGCAGATGCGCACCTCCGACAACCCGGGGAAAAACCGCCCGGCAGCAACACAGTACTCATCAGGAGTCCAGTGGCAATAGGCTTGACGGAGGAGGAGACCAGGCAGGCTGGCTTTGTATGTGCCGCTGCCCCGACACGCCCCTCTCTCTGCCTTCCCCCCAGGTGTCCCGAATTCAGCTCACCAAGGCCGTCGCCGAGATGCTGAGGAGATAGAAAGTCCGGTGTTCAGCCTGTGGGGGGCCCCCCCCCGGGCCGGTGAGCAGATGCGCACCTCCGACAACCCGGGGAAAAACTGCCCGGCAGCAACACAGTTCTCAGCAGGAGTACGGTGGCAAATGGATACTACACTGCCATTGTAGCACTGCCACACCATGCTAGGGTTAGGGACCGTGAGGTTGCCGTGCGGTCCGCAACCCTAAAATCGGTGACAGCACGACGCATTTGCATGGTCTGTACTGCACCTAATTTAACTTCTGGAAAAAAAAAACCCATTTAACTCTGAAACACTGCCCCAGGACCCATGTCTTGCTATTAATATATGTGCCTGGACAATAACAATTCAATTTAGTTTTAAGCCAGACAGTACCTCTGTTCGATTTCAGCTGGACACCTCAGAAGCCATCTACCCCATGTGTTGCAGGTGGCTACTGAGCCATCTTCATTTCAGTAATCATGCAATTGGAGCTGTGCTTCAGGTTCAGTATAATAGTGCCTCTTTATAATCCTGCAACGTGCTGTTTTTTACTACCTTTGCATTGCTAGTTATTGTGTGTCTGAGAGAGTGTGTTTGCATATCTGGTAACTTCTCTTTCTTATAAATACACTAAATTGATCTGGAATCTGTTTCTGGAGTTCTCTGGGTTTGGAGCCAATAGTCCAAAGATTAAGGTTCTGGGCTTTATGTTACCAAAGCTCTCTCACTACTTTCTATTGTGTTAAATCAATTTCCCCACTGAATACAATTATGAGTGCCCTGTCAGGATCCCTAGCAAATAGGTAACATGCCAATAAAGGTTTGTTGAGGTTCCCCATATTGTCCCTGCACCGTCATCTTGTTCTTGTTTTGCAGGAGGTTGCAAGGCTTTATGTTGTTGTTCATACTTTTGTTATCCACTTATCCCAACATAATCACTCTTTAATATACTTTTCACAATTGACCTTCCCATTGACCCAAGTGTATTTGAGCATATTTTCCAAAGCTATTTATTTTTACATTTGCACATTAATTTGTATACAATGCAAAGGGAGAAAAGGAAAAGGAAGCTAACACTTAAAAAAAAGTCCAAATTAAAAATATTTTTTCAAAAAGTCGCAAACACTGGACATTCAGAATGGCACAGCATATTTCTATGCAACCACAAGAGAAGCAACAAAGCATTCAAGTTATGCAGAAAGTCCAGAAGGGAGTTTTTATTAGATGAAGAACTGGGTAGGGTTTTTTCCCCTTTTCTTTTGATGGAGTATTGTCTCCAAAGTATATTTGGTCTGCTTTGCTTCAATGTGCCTTTTTCTGGTTGTTTCTCTTTTACCACAACTTTGGCACACACAAAATGCTATCGCTGCATGCTGGTTTAATGCTGAGGGTGGAATGTGAAAAAGTTAAATTTTGATTACAGCCCCAAGAATACCAGTGGCCACATTTGCTGAAGGACTTTGGAAACTGTTGTCTAAAAAAGTAACTTTTTCATGTTCTAGTTGAGAATTTAACTGCTTGGGTGTCAAAAGCATGACTAAGGAGCTACTGTGAATACAGAACAATTACCTAAATTTACTCATCCATAACTGTTTCATATTTACAATTGTTATTCAGTCACAATTTTGACACTATTGCCACGATTGTAACTCCCCCCACAAAACCCTCTGATCTCCAGAGTTGCAGTCCAATGCTCAAATGACTACACCACGATATTTCGGTTTGCTGTAGGGCCTCCATAAGTCAGGAACAACTTGAAATAGCACACCACGAACAATGAGACATTTAGTGAAATATACTTAATGAAGGAGCTGATAAAAAAGTTTATAAACATTTGCTGTAATTCTGCATCATTAGGCTTTCAGTTGTATCTTGTTTTTACCTTGTGGTAAAAGAGTTCCCCATCAGGAGAAAGGCATGATAGATATTTAAAAATAAAATAAAATCACAGTAATCTAACACTAAAAACACTTATTTTCAATTAAAACTGTCTATGGGTGCAGTCACATCTCCGAGGGGAAAAAAAAGCCTGGATTCTACAAATCCATTTACATACAGTACACAAAAAGGTGCAAAATGAAACTGTTCCTTATGTGCGGTGGCTAATTTGAAATCCAATCCAGCATCACTTAACTGTTTTGATCTCGAGGCCCCTTTCAGGAACACCTGCAGCTTATATTGCACACATTTCCATTCAGAACAATCTGTAAAATTGTTATAGTGTAGTCCCGTACCATGTCACATTGTGGCAGTACCTTTGATCCCTGCCCTTGGGAAAGATTTCTTCATGGGGGCGGCAGCAGCACCAGCAGCTGTAAATACAAAAGTTAATACTATTGAGGTATTGAATTTCCCATTTATTTTGCTGGCTGAAGGCAGAGGACTGTACTGCATTTCCCATAAAGCTGGCTTTCAAGTCTGTGAAGTTTGAAGATAATCTAGTAAATGAATGGCTTTAGATACCTTTTTCAGTGGTGGCAGAAAAGGGGAAACACCTTCTGGTACTTTTTAAAACTATTGACACTTAGCTGCTAAATTGTGTGTGTGTGTGTGTGTGTGTGAAATTAGGTTTTTGATGTGAAGACATTCATGTTGCACTTACTGAGACTTCTTTCACAAACTGATACATTTTTAATACTTGTGATGCATTTCAGAGATGAAAATACATGCATAAACCCCTGCATGCACATTTGCAAGGTCTACACATCTAAAAATGCATGCAATTCCAACATGTATTTTAATAATGCACAGAAACATCTGTGTTCTTAAAAAATCCATACATATTAAGTTTTTTACACACCTATACCCACAAATACAGATGTGTGTGTCTAATGCAAGGTACCAAAGTTTGGGGTGATGGTGAGATTTCAGTGCATGTAACTCAAAATATAAGCCCTCCTGCTCAAATAGGCTGTCTCTGATTTGATTTTGATCCAGCCCTGTTTGAGGTGGGCTTGCCTTCCTTGATAGTCCCCACAAAGCCATAGATGTTATACAATTGTTGTTGTGTGCCGTCAAATCGTTTCTGACTTATGGCGACCCTCATGGGATTTTCTTGCCAAGTTTCTTCAGAGGTATTTTCCATTCTCTTTCTCTGAGGCTGAGAGAGTGTGACTTGCCCAAAGTCACCCCATGGGTTTCCATGGCTGAATCCTGGTCTTCCAGAATCATAGTCCAACACTCAAAGCACTACGCTACACTGGCTTTCAATACAGTTATACCGCTAACATTCTATTTAGTTGCCATAGTTCTATCCTATGCAATCCTGTAATCTGTAGTTTGGTGGGGCTCTGGAGTACTCCAGTTGAGAATTCTAAATGCCCTTCTCTAAACTGCAAATCCCAGCAATCCATAGGATGGACCCATGGTGGTTAAAATGCAGTGCTATAATTCTGTGGTCTGACTGGGCCCCAATCTTCACCATTGCTTTCTTTAAAAAAAAAAAACTCCCTAATTTTTGTGGCTATACCACAGGAGAGGTATTGCAGAGACTCTGACAAGATTCTTTTTTCACTATTCTCCAGTGTCAACCAAAATCCTTACCTACCTGCTACCACTTTCCTTTCTGTCCCATAACAATTTTTATCATTTGAGAAAGGTCGAGAGGACTTGCAGAAGAGGGCAGTGTGAGAAAACAGTAACTGGGACTTTCAAAAAAGGAAGACTGTTGCCATTTGAGCATTCAACTAGAACACTAGAAAAGCCCAGTTCATTTGGAGACCAGCTAAGGGAGCTCACATATGCCTAGATGCCGTGGGAACAGTCATCAAAGCTGCCATTGAGTTCAATAGCCTATGGAAACTATTACTAAAAATGTGAACCAGAAATGCATGCAGTGACAATGTGGCAACTTTATGGTTTTAGCTACACATATCACAACTATGGAGCTCACAGAAGCTGAGACTCATGAATTTCTGGTGATGAATAGATGATTACAAAGAACAAAAATTAAATAAATCCATTGATCCAGCTTTTCTTTCAAAATAAGTCCAATGAGTAGGAACCACATTTTATCTCTTTCCTTATGAAAACAGTTACATAAATTGGCATGTTTTAATTGGTGTTGAGCTGAAATTCTGTAAGAAAAACATTTGACTCGACAAGGGGAGCATGCATTTCACCATTCTCCTTCCATATCTGAAATACGATTTTAGAGATGAAACTGCAAAAAGTGTCATTGCTAATGGGCATGAGTTGGTTGGTTTTAGCTGCCCTGGTTGCAAAAGTTGTTGTTGCTGGCAGGCAGGAATTGAATTCTGCTTTTGTTGGTTGGTGTGTTATTGTTGATATTGTTATTTTGCAGTGTGAACTCTACTAGAACACAGTCTGAGGAGGAGGGGGGGTCACAGCTGAGTGGAGCTGAGCCGCTGGCTTAGTTTGGATGGAGTTAGCAGCACTAGTGCTATGTAAGTGCTTTCATTCTCTTGTGAGTAGGAGCTCATGGACATGATCAAAGAGGCATGAATGGTAAACAAGCTCCATGTGTGACCTAAAACATATGTGTCATGTTTGTTTAGAGCAGAACAATCTCTCCTGGAATAGGAACAGAGAAGAATACTTTTAACATTGAAGAAGACTATGAAATGAAGAAACAAACACTTGGAATAATGCAAGCCACAGAGGAAGAACTGTCTGGAACAATGTTGTGTCTGAACTCCTATGAGCCATAGGAACAGAAATGGCAGTTGCATAGCCTTGGAGGGTTCTGTAGGTTGAAAGATTTCTACAACTTCCCAGTGGAGAAAAAGATAGTGGTGATCATAATTAAATCTCTACTGTGGAAGACAGATGCAGCGGTGTGTGGAACTGACAGTATATCTGCTGCCTTCCTTGTGCAAGTATCCATAATATGGCACAAAGATTGCCAAGACTCATCAAACTTACTGGCCATAACCTTTTCTTTATGATCCGTATAGGAACTAATGATAGTATCAGACACAATTTTTAGTATAACTGACTATGAGATTCTGGGTAAAAAGCTGAAGGACACAGAGGCACAGATTGATTTCTGCACAGTTCTTCTGTTGAAGGTAATGGCACAGAAGTTGGCAGGGAGGATACTGCAAATGAACAACTGGTCAGATGATGTCAACAGGAAATATTCAACTTTTTAGACCATAGACTTCTATGGAAAGGGACATCTGGCTAGAGAAAAGTTTCACCTCACAGTGGTTGATAAGAAGATGTTTGCAAGCTAGGAATCCAAAATGGAATGGATCCAAATAATCAGATTCATCTGATAATGCTGTCCTTGTGGAATTTATTGTGGAAACAACCTTTTATGAAAATTAAGATTAGAAGTTGTTCAGCAGTTAACCTGGGTGGTGTGATACCTGCTTTGTTTACAGGAATTAGAACATGGCTGTCTTTTAGGGAAGTACAGTATTTACAACCTATGCCAGGTTATGGCCAGTTGTCTTGATGATGTTCAGCAAACTCCCTGGACATTTCATGGATCCCATGCCCATGTCTTCCCTTTTCAGTTCTTGTCAGAATGGTATGAACATGGCTGTAACATGTAAGTGACTCAGCCAAGCAACTTGTCTGCATCACCAGTTTCAATAAATTCATCCATAAAAACTGGACAACTGGTTGCCCCAGTGAACTCATCAGAATTCACCCCTAGTGTGAACTCCAAGGTGCAAGCAGGTTTTTTTTTTTCTGTATTGCTCACTACTCTGGTTGTCAATCACTTAAACACTTGAAACAAGTCCACACCCAACAACAGGTTTTTGCATCATCTTCCTCCTGTAAGATTTGTGATTGGCCTCTTCCTTTTACCTTGTTTAGAGTGGGGTTCAGGGACCCCTTTGAAATTCTGATGAAAGTTAGAGACCTCCTCCCTTGAAACTCACACACACACACACACACACACACACACACACACACAGAGTATTCATATACTTTATTTTATTGTCCTAGAAATGGATTTCCTTCACATAGACTAGTCTGGAATAGGGGCGGGGGGGGGGAATCATACTTCAAACAAACACATTTTTACCTTGAAACTCAAACTGAAAAGAAAAATACAAAGTAATGGAACACAGTGCCAAAACATTTTGTGCCCAGTTCATAGATCCCCTGCTGCAGCAATTGTACTCTTGAGGCTAGTGCTCTGTGCCCTCCAGTTCTCTTTTATTCTGAGGTTGTTGCTGGAAAATACCAAGTAGGCAGATCACTTTTCTGCCCTCAGGCTAAGAGCCCCAGAAAGAAGCCCTTCAGTCTTTTGCTTCTGACCCAAGGCAGTTCCAGCTATATACCTGAAATGAGTGGAGAAAGATGGCTCAATTCAGTACTCTCACTTAGAAGGAAATGCTTGAATGCTGCTTAGTGAATTGTTACACATGAGGCAGTGCCAATAAAGCAACATTCATTCAGTTCTTTCTTTTTTTTTAATGATGAGGCTAGCAAATAATTTGGGTTTTGAATTATATGAAACAATAGTGTGTTAATTATGATAAGTGGCTATATGTCTTCAGTAGATGCATAATAATTAAAAAGAGAGAGAGCTAGGGATAGTGGTATTTATAGAATGCTTTCAGAGCAAGTGCCAACTTTCATCCTCAGGCACTGTGGCCTTTAATAACCTGCTTGAATACAGACATAGTTCTGAAGTCTAGACTTTGTATTTTTTTTCCCTTGGTGAACTTCAAGCACCCATTTATCATCAGCTATCTAGTTATAGCTTTTTGTTCTACATGGGCATATTATACAGCTTGGTTCCTTTGATATGAAACTGTTTGTTTACACAGTGCTTTCTACCAACTCTGGCTATGCACCAAGGAATGTGTTTCTGAGCTGAAATCTGTCTGAAACATGTTCCCTTTGTCTTACTTTAACCTAAGAATCCTTTAAAAGAATCTTTTAAAGAATATCATATCAAAAATTTGAAACTGAAATTCCTATTACCAACATAGTTTTGTCCTATAACCTTCTAGTAGATCATTTTCCCAAGAAATCATGTTATCTAAAGTTAAATAGGAATAGTATATTTATAGAGGGCCAAAATAAACAACACCTGTATTTGTTGGATGAATTGTTAAAGGGTGGTCTGGAATTTGGGAAAATAGTTTTGTAGTGGTAAACCCATTATCTGTTCCTCCCTCATAACATCAGTGTGTGCCCTTTGCCAGAACATTAGGTGAAGGAGGTACATGGCGCTGCTCCCATGCCACTAACATCACACAAGGACTGATCCACCACTATTGAGTTGACGATGAATATCATTCTACTGTACAACAAACTGTCTGTCCCTCAAGTCTGCTGTTTTTAGTGCTATATCTTATCGCCTTAAGTCTGTACTCATTTATGCAGATGGATCCTTGAGCTACTTGCACTAATATCACTCTGTATCTAGCATACAGTGTTGTTCACAGCACATTTTTAAAATGCCAGTATCTTTACATGTTCTTGTTGTTGTGTGCCTTCAAGTCAGTTCAGATGTATGGTGACCCTAAGGTGAATCTATCATGGGGTTTTCTTGGCAAGATCTGTTCAGAGGAGGTTTGCCATTGCCACATACCAAACAATAATCACATTTATACTATGGGTGTGGGTGGGCAGTAGATCACATTGCCAAATTTATTTTTCCTTTGTTAATTGAACTTCTTGTTCCATACCAAATTTTCTTTTATCTGTCATGTGATAAGATAGCAACACCAACATAAATTTCTTGCAATATTTCAGTATGGTATCTTGTAATATTTCAGAATGAAGGTGTAGATTTCCTGATCGATTCCTTTGTTGTTCTTTCAGTTTGCACATTGACAGAATATGTGGAAAAAGTATTTTAGGCCATGATTTGCAACACAGTTCATTTTGTGCCTTGTTTTAAAGCTGTGTAGTGGTTGAACACCTCCATATTTAAAGACTTGATACAATTATGGCACCTTATCAATACTGTGTCTTAGGTTCTGTCTCAGGAGAAAGGTAAGATATGTTGTAATTATAAGATACAGTGCTTTATCAGTATTTTATATGCACATAAGCTATGAAGGAGAGGAGAAAGGAACTGAGAAATTTAGCAAATTTGGGATGCAGAAACTAAAAATGGGAGAAAGAAGGTTTCCAATTTTTGAAGATGACTCTTGAGACCATCTCCGGCAAAGTCTGCACTTCAGAAATAGTTAGGGTTGACACCATAGCCATGGCTCAATGCTATGGAATTCTGGGAATTGTAGTTTATTATGGCACCAGAGTTCTCTGACAGAGGCTAAATGTTTCACAAAACTACAGTTCCCAGAATTCCATAGTATTGAGCCATGAATAAGTTAAAGTGGTGTTGAACTGGATTATTTCTGCAGTGTGGACAGCCCCTCTGTGTGAGAAACCTGATCCACCATATTAAACAGATCAAATTGTACCATAATTATTAAAAATGGTTATCTTATTTTCAAGGAGAGCGTTGTGTGAAATACATCAACACTCATATTCATCAGTGGAACTTGTCATGGACCTTCCTGATTTGTGTGATTATGTAAGTACTATTCTGGGGGATTTGGAGGCTATTTGGGCCTGATCTTTGCATCCTCTTTAAAGAATTTCTAATGATGAGGGTTTCCAATGTGATTTCAAATTATTTCTGGCTCCCTTTTCAGTTTCATAGCAGCATTTCCTTCATTTTTGAAAAGGCCATTGGTCCCTTAAGTTTACATTCTAAGCTATGCAGAAATACACCCTCCCCCAGTATTTCAGGAACCAATCCAATGAAGACTGAGAGCACTTAGTGGTGATGGAGTGCTAACTGAGGGGTGAACAAACAGCCCCTAAAAGGTGGCATGCAGCTGCCCCTTCTTGACCCGGATCTGGGCTGCGGCAACATCACACCACATCCCCCATCTGGCCTTCCGAGGACGCAGACAGGAGCCGCACAAAGCAGCTCCTTTTTGCGCCCTCTAAAGAATGCCATAGCCACGGCAGGACAGCTGCATGGCACCTCTTTGGTGCTGTGTCATTTAGATGCAGCACCAGAGGTGAATCATGATGCTGCGCGCTATCTGGAGTGGCATGCAGCATCATGATGCCCTGGGGGCGGAGTCAGGGCATGTGTTGTCAGTATGTTGTGCCCTGACTCTGCCCACAGGCCAGCCTTTGAGGCTGATCTCTATAGGTTCTCATTCTTCAGCAGAAACATAATGAAAAAAATAAAGGCTGGCAGAAGAAGAGAGTATTCTGAGATATGGCCTGGGATGCCAGAACCCTGAGTGGCAGGATTCCACAATGCAACATGGGTTGCCATTCCTACCTGTGTATGCTCTTTTCAGAGTCCTTTGAGTGGGATGCATGGTAATTAGTTGCAGGCCAGTCAGTTTTGATTTGAGTTTCCTTTTATATCAAAGGCAGAATTTCTTTTGAAGACAGAAACATAACAATCCCTCATCATTACTTGCTACCAAACATACGGGGAGGCAATTTCCTTTACATTCCCACCCTTCCCCATATTAATTTTGCTTCCCCTTATTTTATGGTCTGAGTTGCACATTATTGGGCAACTGAGCATCTTTTAAAGAATTATCTTCTCTGGTCCAAATCACACTGCAGAAATAATCCAGTTTTAGACTGCTTGAAAAGCCCAGGCTCAGTGCTAGGGAATCTTGGGAACTGTAGTTTATTGTGGCACCAGAGTTCTCTGACAGCAAAGACCAAATGTCTCACAAAACTAAAGTTCCCAGAATTCCCTAGTATTGAGCCAGGGCAGTTAAAGTGGTCTGAAACTGGATTATTTCTGCAGTGTGTTTTGGACCGCTCCACATTAGCTCATAAGAAATTTTCAAAAATCCACAGCAGGACTTTCCCCTCTTCTTGCTGCCTAAAAAGTCTGTTTCACTTCAGGATCTTTCACTTTAACATTTACATACAGTCGGCCCTTCTTATACACTGATTTTTTATACATGGATTCAAGCATCCACGCTTTGAAAATGTTCCAAAAATTATAAATTTCAAATATCAAACCTTGATTTTCCATTTTTTATAAGGGACACCATTTTGCTATGTCATTATATTTAATGGGACTTGAGCATCCATGAGTATTTCCAATCATTGTCCCTTCAGGCTGCGAGGAAAGCCTTCCTCTTTGCAAGACTGAACATCCATCCGTCTTGTGTTACTAAGGGGAGATAGATGAAAATTCCATTTGCTAACCATTTATGTTTTTGTGAAGCATCCCCAGATACCCTACAACATATTGTCTTTTTTTGCCCATTGTATCAAAAACCGAGAAAGAAATTGATAATGAAACTGATGGAAATGAATTACTGTGTAATGGATATAAATCTAGTGCATTTATTGGAGGATTGTAAAGAGCAGATTACATGATTGATGTCAAATTTTCTAATGGAGGCAACAAAAATTTGGTACAATTTGAACAGCTGTAGTGCATAGAATAACTTGTATAAGGAAGGAATTTTAAAGTATCTATGTAAATAATTTTAGTTATAATTTTAATTGTGTATTATGTTTTTGAGATGCCTAATAAAGGCTATGATGATGATGATGATGAATTTTGTTATTCACGGGGGATCTTGGAACCAAACCCCAGCGTATAACAAGGGTCCACTGCATCTGTGTATGGTAGCACTTAGCACTGGTGATCTGTAATTTAAGTTTCAGGCAACGTAAGAACATACATTCCACACAGCTTTCTCTTTTCATTTCATTGACTGAAGAGGTCACCATTTTCCAGAGTCAATACAGTTTGAATTTATTGCCAAAAATAAATAAATAAATGCACCTTCAAATGTTATTTAAAAAGCTAGGATTCCTTGCCAGTAATTTTTACTTTGGTTAAAAGCAGGAACTACATTCCAATCATTCTGAATTCTTGAATAGCTAAATCTTACCCAGGAGCAACATTCTAGGATAGAAGTAGCTGTTGATTTATAATTGATGTGCAAAATTGCAAAAGGAGATGTAGAGTGCACATTTTTCCTCTTGCTGAAATGAGCTTTACAAACTAACAGCTGATATGAGAAATGCCTTAAAATTATTATCTTTGTCACTCCAAAAACCATATTATATATATATATATATATATATATACACACACACACACACACACACACACACACACACCAAAAAACAGACCTGTTGTAGGCATTGAGTGCCATTGACCTTTTGCCTTCCTTAACATAAACTTCAATACTGCTAAGAGAGGTTAAGAAAGACATTATAGCTTCTTTAACTGAATTTCAAAATCATTACTGTGGCAAGACCTTTGTTAGGACATCCAAAAAAGTGTAAAATGCTGAGTCAAACTTTGAGGCAAGATAAAAGCAAATCAAACAGAGATTTTGCCTGCTGAAGAGATTTGTTGATCTCCACAGCTTGTACACTTTTGTGCTTCCTTGGTTGGCCTAGTAAAAGTAATATCAAAATATTTGATTAATTGATTGGTTGGTTGATTGATATCCCACCTTTCTCACAACATGCGACCAAAGTGGCTTACAATATGGAGTTGGAGTTGTTTTACCTCCAGCCAAGTTGTCTACCCATGTTGTTTTTGCTTCAGCTGAAAATCATCAGTATCATGAGAACAGCTTGTTGACTGGTAAATAGTCTGCAGTCTCTGTCCTTGTAGTGTATGAACTAGTGTCATGAAAAATATGTTAACACATCATTGCTTTATACACTGATATGTCTTCAGGTAGTTAAACTCGTTGACCCACTGAAACTACTTAAAGAAAATGGAAGTGTTATCTTTACTTTAAAAAAACATGCTGCAAGCAAGAACTGACATGCAACAGACAATTTTAGGAAAGCCATTCAAACAGTAATTTAACATACCACAGAGCATATGTTAAAGAAGCTATTAACAAGTTAAAGACACCGTGGAAGATCTGAAACTCCAGAGCCTTCTTTTTCTGATTTGTTTCCAGCAATTCTAAGGTGCATAAAAGTTTGGGAAATTACATTACAGTATATTATGACTGCCAGTAGAAATGTTTACACATATGCTCCATGAGCAATTTTCTTCCATTCTGCTTCTCTTAATATTCTATGGGTTCACTCTTTCTGCATTCCACTCTTCCAGAATTTAGATTTAACTGGATGCTCTTAAATTAATGAATGAATCCTGTAATTGGAGCATGCACAAATTTGCTGGAACTTTCCGTTATTTCTGCTCATTTGCAGTTCCTCTCCACCTCAATATTATCCACATAGATTTGTTTACTGGTAAAAGCACAACCTTGATACAATGTTAGCTATGACAGCATTTGCCTTTTTCTGCATATATATATATTTTAATTTATGTGCATATTTAGGTCCTGTGCATTAGTGAAACACAGGAAAAGAACCTCAATCTAAGAGACTAAGGCGGTTTACAGACTGCCCTTTTGGGGTGGCCTTTTCCCGCCCCTTTCACCGCCGAATCAGGGCCTCAGCTGCCACAGCAGCAGCCTCTGAGGCCCCAATCTGCCGCTTTCCAGGCTTTCCTCCGGCCTGGAAAGATGTGTCCTTGGGGCTTCATGCCCCAAAGACACCTGACAGCAGCGGGGACGAAGAGAAAGGGACCGCGACACAAACCTGGAAGAAGCTCCATTTCAGAGCTCCTTCCGGCGCCGTGGAAAGAGCACCCCAGGCGCCCTTGCGTGGTGCCAGGATGTCACTTACACGCCTCTCCGTTTGGAGGTGGCGTGGTCGTGATGTCCCAATGGAGGCGCCCATGTAGAATGGGCGGCACCATTTTGTATGTACTAGGTACGTACTAGGGTTAGGGCGTCTGGAAAGGACGCCCTTTCCTAACCCTAGTACGTACCTAGTACATACTTTTTGCACATCTGTAACGCGCCTATGAGAATTAAAATTAATTCATTAGCAATCTTGCTTTCTCACATTAATAAAGTGAAAGTTGTGGCAAACTATGTAAACAAAGTGGGCTTAATGCAATGGTGCACAGTCTGCTATAATGTACATTTCTTCTTTCCCACTTTCACTGCAGCCCTGTGCACCAACCAAAAGCTATCTCCATATAGTTTCTCAGTCATTCATTGGATCATATGGGAGGCTGTAGAGGGTTAAGGGAATCACTCCTCCTGGTTGTGCCACCAGAAATCCAGCACTGGATCCTTCCCAATGTACAAAATCTGGAACAATTCAGAATTCCTAATTAGAATTGCTGAGTCAGGAACATACCAGGCTTTAGGATTCAACTGACAAAACCAGAGATCTTGCAATGTCAATAAGTTCAATATATGTAACATCAACCACAGTTGCTCAGAGTACAGTGGTACCCCGGGATACGAATGCGCCGCCTTACGAAATTTCTGGTTACGAAAAAATCCATTGAAAAAAACTGTTCCGGGTACGAAGGTTATTTCGGTTACGAAAATTTTTTTGGTGCTTTTTCGGCGCTTTTTCGCACGAAATCGCGGCTTTCGCTATTAGCGCCTATGGCTTTTTCAGCTTACGAAGATTTTCGGGTTACGAACGCGGCGGCGGAACGAATTAAATTCGTAACCCGGGGTACCACTGTATATATTTCAAACAACAAACATGATGTCGGCTAAATGAGATAAAGTTTATCTTGTTGGAAAGCTTCCCAGGTTCTGTGCTTAAACAGAAGAAAAGTTTTCCCACTTCTGTTTTTAACACCTTTGTAACACACTGCTTTTAACAACACATGGGAGTTACAGTCTAAAGAAAGTTTTCAGATATTTCTGCTTTGAACCAAGAAGTGAACTTCACCCATTTTCCTAAATACATTTTTAACATTACATGAGTAGCACAACTAAAGGCACTGGCAGAGGCAGAGAAGAAGACATTTAGCCAGAGTTTGGGAAGAATACAAAACAGAAACCAGGGAAGAGTAAGGATGGACTACTAAAAGAGGAAGAAAATGAGTGCAGGTAGGAGAGAAATAAAATCAGTTTATGGAGAAAAGACTCAAATGTCTAAGCAGAGCTGAACATAAAAGACATTTACACTGTGCTTTTTGCTAACAGTGGAGATTATCACATTAGGGATGAGGCGTCATTGTCTCGCACTTGACCCAGCAGGGAAGCACAAGTGAAAGTGATCTTGTGAATCACCGTCTCTCGCAAGTGCGCTGAACCCATTAGTCAGCTGCTCAGGAAGTGAGAGTGAAAGTGATTGCACAAATCACTTTCACATGAAAGCAGGCTGAAAAGCGCTATCAGGTGTCAGCTGAAAGTGATTTCAGCCATCATTTCCAGTCTTTTGTAAAAATGGAAGAACCCATTACGTATTAAAAAGATGGCTGAAAGCACTTTCAGCTGATGCCTGATAACACTTTTCAGCCCACTTTCATGTGAAAGTGATTTGCACAATCACTTTCACTAAGGTCACAGATGGGATAAGGATAGGGAATGATCTCCTCCCTAGCCTATCCTGTGTGAAAGTCTCCAATGGTGTAACCCACATTTGGCTCAGCAAGAAAAGAAAAGTGACTGATTTCAGTTATTTATGGTAGGATAAGGCAGTTGGGAACAGAACCGGTAATGTTCATAAGCTAGCAGCAGTCATAATGTACCATTGACCACTTTCTCATGGAGTCCTGGTGCCAAATGCAGTTTAGCAAGCTTTGCAATGGAGAAGAGGAATAAAAGGAGGCAGGAGGATACCCTGCAGAATCTACAGAGTAGCCACTCTGAAGCACCTAGCAGTCGAGGGTGTTCACAGTCTACAGTGAGAAATCTTTTTTTTCTTTAAAGGACAGTGCTTTTGCCCCAAGGTTCCTCTCCTCAACCTGAAGCGCATGCCAAAGGGGTCAGGTCTTGAGAAACGGGAGTCCTGTACGCAATGCAGAGATCCTCCTTCAGAAATAAGACCACATAATTCTAAAATATGGGAGATTAAAATCAGGAGAGAAATTCAGCATTTCTTATATTATTTTTCATCTCTCCTGGCTGTATTCAACAACTTGATTTGATATACATGTTAAGTATATGCTATCTTCATATACTTAACAGTGTTTCAGAATTTTTGTTGAAACATTACTTCTGTTGGGGTGGCGCAAGATGTGTCAGACAGCCTTTTGACCATATAATGTAGTGCCAGTGTCCTTTTTAAACCCCTTGCTTCAAATAGTACTCTGATTTCCATGTTATTTAATTACAAATGTAGAACAAAAGCCAGATTTGACAGATAAAAGCCACCTCCAAACTTCTGAGAGTTAATTTTGCTGACTTTATGGATTTGATTCAGTAATCTTGATTTAAGGCTGAGGGGAGACCAGGTGCTGGAACAACTCTCTCCTTCATAGCAATTAGATCACAGGAGGGTTTTCATTGTTTAAGTTTTACTCTTAACCACAAGAAACAAAGTTTTTGAAGACTGAACTATGTTTTTGACTAATTTTAACCATACCTACAATACCATAGAAGTAAATAAATAATTATAATAATAATAATAATAATAATAAAATTTTATTTATATACCGCCCTTCTATAAAATCAGGGCGGTGAACAACAGGGATAAGAATACAAATTATACAAAACCCAATAATTGCCAACTAAATATGCTTAGGATAAACTACTATACTGTTTACTTTAAATAATTTCTTCCCAAGAGTCTTATTAACCTAAAATTAGTTGGAGCCTCATTCAATAGACTCTTGAATAAAGATTAAAATATTTTTGAGCCACTACCCAGACTGTATTAGAATTACTGTGTGAATATAAAAAGATTTTTTTTACATATTCCTCAGTCTCTTCACATATACTCTTATCCCAGAGTTCCCCCTCCCCCCATTGCTGATAGTAGCAGATACGATAATTACAGCTTTAAATATTAATTAATATTTAATTAATATTAATAACAGTAACCAGTTTTCTGTCTCCAAATAGGTCTATCTTGACCATCTCTCTCTACAAAATTTCAATAATGGTTCCCATATTTGTTTACCTTTGTCGGATTTATCTCTTAGAGCCATAGTGATTCTATCCATTTCTACTATATCTAGAGTTTTGTGAAGCCATGTATCCACAGTAAGGATATCTGTAGTTCTCCAATATTGTGCTAGTGACATTCTGGCGATTGTAACTAAATATAATATTGGTTTTAATCTTTCTCTTATCTCTTTGTTTTCTGCCATGTTTAGGAGATATCGTTCCGGATCTAAACTAAATTTGATTTGAAATATTTTCTGTATTACCATGTGTCTCTCAGTCCAGAATTTTTTAACCTTAGGCCAGGGCCACCACATGTGGTAAAAGCTACCAATATTCTCATTGCAAGCCTTGGCTGAAGAACGGGTATAAATAA